>NW_015177019.1:620058-683202 GCF_001447785.1 Gekko japonicus | reverse complement strand
CTACACAGCATTTATAAACAGTGTCTTTTTAATGCAGGAAGATATTCTATGGTGACTCTACATGCAAAAGAGTTTAGGAATATGTGCCAGTCTCTTTTTAGCCCTGAAACAAAAACCATCTGAAGCAGTAGTCAAGTGTAAGGTGGAAGCATGAAAGTTGCGACCCTTGTTGTCCTGCAGATAGGCATTTGACCATGTCCCTGGGAGACTTGACTTCAATTTCCAGTTCCCAACATGCATACTCTGTGTGTGTGTGTGTGTGTGTGTGTTTCGTATCCATAGCCATCATTCCCTGAAGCACCTTGCCTAAAAACTGAATGCTGGCCCTCAGCAGTAGTTAGTTAGGTAATTTGGTTCCAGGGGTGCTTTCTTCAGAAGGGGTCTCATGATCGGTTCTTTGAGTTCGACTGAAGTTTCCAAAACCAGGGATGTTTCAGTTGTACTCTATGTACAGGGAAAGGAATCAAGGGAGAGAAGGAAGGGCATCAAGCCATGTTCATGACCGTCACAAACAGAGGTCTGTTGAGAAATCTGAATGCGGTATGATATGACTATGTAACAGTAACATCAGAAACAGCCCTTTCCATTTATTTTAATTACTTCACTGCTTACTGCTTTTTTCAATTATAATCCACTGACTGCTGCCAGGGGCACTTGAAGAAAAGGGGGGAAAGCATTAAAAACAACTGTAATAATTTATATAATAAAGTCTGTCAAGAATTAGTCTGGAACAAAATCAAATTGGGAATAAGTGCCAATAATAGGATAAGATGATTCAAATGGCAAACTGAATGAACAAGTGCTTAGTGTGATTTTTAAATTTGAGAGTATTGTACACATGTGTTCACACTGGGTTAAATATGCGCAAAATTCTGAATCTGCTTATTAAAAAGACACTCTTAGAACCATTTCGTTTGGTTTAATAATCAGAAATTCTGGTATGCCCTGCATGCTGTGTTGACTCCTAGCACTTGCAGTTACATACAGACATCACATATATTTGCATTGTGCACAAACTCATTTTGTTGCCAGGTTAATACATGCACCTTGCTCATCCCTTCTTATGCCGAGACTCATAGTTAAACATTAACTTGGTTACCTGTGATGTACAAAGGGTTTAATCAGTTTTTTAACCCAGAAAGTGAGGGATGGAAGCTAATCAGGGTAACCCATATGCCTAAATTCATATACCATAGGTAGCTGAAGTTAGTGTTTGGTGGGAACAGAGGCTTCTACATGCAAAAAGCCAGACTGATGAATGCTTTTCCTTGAGTGCCACTTCATGTGACATCTGAATGATGCCAAAAAGATAGTTTAGTCATATTTTCTAAACATGGATGGGGACAGATTGTGTAAACAAGAAAACCAGGTTATAACTAGCTGTTTATGCTGAGTCCATTTTGTTCACAATTTCTGCCTTGCAGTGGGTCTCAAAGGACTTGGCCAAGGTCTGTCTTATCCTTATACCTGAGATGCCAGTGAGATGCCATGAACCTTCTATGTACTACCAGTGCTATGCTAAAACCCTAGAATTACATTAAACATTATCAATATGTTGGTAATTCTGTTTTCAGCTGCTGGCAAACCCGTGTAGTCATAAGGACATGCTAAGTTTATATTATATTATATCTAGAGATAGATATAGATATATAAATATAAAATCACAAATTTCTTTGAATTTCTGAGATTATACACATGTGAATTGTATTTCATTCAGAGGAACTCTCTTCTCATTAGTACTTGTTGAGTGTAGTTGGGTGTTACAGTGAGATATTGTTGACAGCATATTTGGTGTTACAAGACAAATATTGAAGAAATTAAAGAAAACAGATTCTGTTGGAAGACAAGATGAAAATGATTTGTAGCATCAACAATTAGTCATACATTTAATAGCCATTTACAACTTCACAACATAAACTCTTCAGAAAAAAGTGTGTGTGCATATGTGTTTTAAACACAAATAATTTATGTTCAGATGTAATTGAAGACTCTGAACGGCACACTTGTTTCTGGTAGTGTTTCTAGGAAGAAAACATTATGCCAGCAATTGGAAGTGGTGCTCCATTAATATTCAGTACATGCCAACACCTAAAAAATAGGGAAGAAAATGTGAGACACCAAGTTTATTTTGGCAAAACTGCATGACATGATTTGTATTCTTGAGCAAAGGTATTTTTAAATAAATTCTTTAAAAATGCAAATACTTTCCAATTTAAAAAGTAGGAAGTAATAGTTGTAAATCCAGTCTAGCTTTACTCCTCACTTCTCTCTGCAGATTCTAAAGCACAGCACACACAGAGAGACAGTTTTCTATAAAATATTATTGGATTTTCAGGGGCAAAGCAGTAGAAATGTCAATTTTCAAAGGTTTAGTTTCTTTAAGGGCTTGGCTGTAGCACACTTGAGGATTGTGTCACACATTTTGAAATATATATATATAAATACCTTCACATGTGAAAACTGCATCTATCTTGATATGAATATACATATTTGAAAGTTGTAGCTATTAATGAAAAAAGATGTCCCATACAAAGTAGCTCTAACAGTACAAGCCCATGAACATTTTCTTGGGAGTGATCCCCCCTGAATAGACTTGAGTATGAATCTGAGTGGACCCACTTAGGATTGCTCTAGAAGACTATCTCTGGCCCTAGGATCTATCATGGTCCCTAAGAGCAACTGGAAGAGCCTTCTTGAGTTAAATGACAAGTCAGATCATACCTCTTCACTAGCAATTCCTCCTTCCCCTCATTCATCCACCAAGTCACATGAAAGTCTGAGTGCTTCTGGAAGCTCTCTCCATATATAAGAAATAGGCATTATCTAATTTCAATCATGTTTACAGAAAGAAGGGAGGGATGATGAATAGGAGAAAGGGTAGTTAATTCCCTCCTGCAGCTTCCAGTTCTACCTTGGAGTTTCCCCCTGCATATATCCTTCAGTGCATATATCCCACAAAGCATCGCTAGGTAGGGATCCCAAGTCCCCCTGGAGGGCAGGGAAACCCCCGCCGCAGAGGCCCGTTCCCCAGCACCACTGGATCGGGCCCTGGGGGGAACTCCACCCCGACGTGCGCGTCACCCGGAAGTGATGCGACCATGCCGGGCATGCTGGGGGCGGGGCCACGGCCATCTAAGGGAAAACTCTATGGTTTTCCCTTGTATGGCCGTGCTCCCACCCCCAGCGTGCCTGGCGTCCTCCCGTCACTTCCGGGTGACGTGTGTGCGGCGCGCGCGCACCAGACGCCAGCCGGGAGCCCCCCGCTCCCGGCGAAGATCAACTTGGCAACCCTATTGCTAGGGAAGAAAATATTTTAAAAGCATCAGGAATGTATGTACAGGGGAGAATTGGTGGTGGGTGAAAGGATAAGCATGCCTTTGTTTGGAGAAGTGCAGCTAACTCACTCACTAAATATCTAGTGGTTGCTGGAAAGATATGTGGTCAGTAGTTCCCATGCAGTTGAGGCATTATCTGGAGATGCATGGCTTGTAATGGGTAATGACCATTAACCTAATCAATACTATAAACCAGCTTCTGGAAAGAAGGCACAATTCTATCCTCACTACACAGTCATTTCCACAACCAAGATTCCTTGAAACCTAGAGCATACCCAAGAAACCTATAACCCATCATCTGGATTGCACTTTTAAGGAGCAATCCTAAGCAGTTCCAATCCAAAGTCAGCCTCATGATAATCAATGGAACGTAGTCGAAGGAAACTGCCTTAGGATCCCAAGCTTAGATTAGGGCTGCCAAGTCCCCCCGGGGGGCAGGTAAACCCCCGCTTTGGAGGCCCTATTTACGCTGCCGCGGAATCGGGCCCCGGGGGGAACCTCACCCCGGCGTGCACGTCAGCCGGAGGTGATGTGATGACACTGGGCACGCTGGGGGCGGGGCCACAGCCATCTGAGGGGAAAACTCAAGACGCCGTCCGGGAGCCCCCCACCACGGAGCAAAACGGACTTGGGAACCCTAGCTTAGATGCTTAATAAATAATTATTGTGTTCTCATAAGAACATAAGAGACGCCAATGTTGGACTCTTTGTGGACTCTTTCACAGTTCCCCTTACCTTCAGTCTTACTGGGGATCCATAGGTATTTGCATTTGTATGTCAGAGACAAACTGATCTCATGCTGGACTAAGATGTGGAAAACCCAGGTTCAATTCTGCCATCATAGTTCACTGGGTGACCTTGGGCTAGCAGCTTCTTCTCACCCTAACCTACTTCACAGGGATGATGCCTTGAACAAATCTAAATGTAAAGGTGACATATAAGTATCCCATATAAATAAGATAGCTCACTTGGAACCAGTACATCTAAGTTTTATTTTTAAAACCCAAGCATGCCCATTGAAAGGCTTTACATCAAGCATCTTGTCACACTAACTAATGGAACGAGAAAAGAGAAGGATTCTTAAGTTCTCCTGAGGCTGAAATGTAGTAAGTATCAGGTAATTTTGAGAAAGAAGAGGATTCTACGGGAGCAAACTAGTAGTAAAACAATGTACAAACTGGTCTCATTTCATCTTTTAAAATAATAAAGCACTTGAAGTTGAGATTCTTTCAACAGCATTATGCTAAAACCATGGTGAATAGTTGGAATTTTCAGTTACTTCTTTTTTTAAAAAAAAGCACTCCCTGGATACATATAGGCAGAGAAATGCATTGCCATCAAATTTACAATACCTCCCATTTTTGAGAAATGCCATATCAGGCTGTTCAAGAAAAAAAAACACCTGATCCTTGACAATGTTAGTTGTCTACAGAGGATTAGCATGGTATAGTGAATAGGTGTACTTCTGCAGGGGTCCAAGTTAAAATCCCTATTCAGCCATGGACAGAACCAAGAGACTTTAGGACCTTCCCTTTCCATTAAAAAAATGGCTACTAGCCAGTCAGCAGGCATAATTAAGCACTTGTCTGAATGTTTTACGAGGACCTTCTTCTCCTAGGAATGACTGAGTGTGCTTTAGGGCTTGCTTGGTTAATCCGGCCCCACAGGAAGCAGCCAACGGCATGCTTCCTGGGGGCCGCCTTTGCCTCCTCATGAAGAGGAATGGAGGAAGGGCTGCGGTGCAGCCTCAGCTCCTAAAGGGGGAGCGGAGCCAGCGCGGTTCTAAAAGGCCGGCTCTACTCTACCCCTGGCAGTTGCTTGCCTCGTGCTCGGCCCACCCTCCCACCCACCCTGTATGTAGTGTTTGCAGATTGGTTGCCCCATTTAACGGGGGGCCGGGTAGGAATTTTGATTGGCTATTGAGAAGGGGTCTTTTTCGCCTACCCTGCACTGCTGCCAGTGGATCGAGGAACTGGTTTGGGATGGTGTCTTGGGTTAGTTCGTCACTTTATTAGGGCAGAATTCGATTTAAATAAAGTTCAGCGGCTACATAAGCACCAATCAATAACCCCTGGGGGGGTAGAGGGATCTGCAGAATCCACCCTGCGGCCGTGCGGTCAGGGATGAGGCTTGCAGACTGCCTATGGGGATGGCCACGATGGAGACTCAGCGCTGGTTGTACGGTGGTGTTTGAGGGCTCCTGAAGGTGCATCCCAATAATTGGCTTGGCTGGGTTTGCAAGCGACTTACAGTTGGCTCCAACCCGGGGCCTTGGTGTCTTGCCTTTTATACGGTTAAGCATGGGGTCAAAGCGACACCAGGCCTTGACTGTGCCGCTGTTTCATGTTTGCCCTTGCTGTTACTTTAATATGTTAATAAAGTGGCCTTATTTTATCCAACCTTGGTTGTCTGACTCTTTCTTCCGTCTGAGGGGGCAATCTGATCTCCTAAACAATTCTAAGAGTAAAGAAAAGTCTTCAAAGCAGAAAATCTGAAAATGGAGAGGCAAAACTTATGATGAGAGTGAGAAACACAAGGTCAACAATAGGAAACAGCACTAAAGAAGGCTGAGAAAAGTAAAGAATCTACTGGCAGTTAAGCTTTAAGAAAAGGAAAAGAGTAGTAGTTTGGACTATGGGATTTTTTTCACTTTATATATTGCATAGCAGGAATACTTTCCATCTTCTTCTTTTTTTGGAAAAAAGACTTAAAATTATTTAAAGGCTGCATGCCCATAACAGTTACATAACCATCTGTCATTGTCTAAAACAATGATCCATTCAGTGCCAGGGGAACATATGCTCAGCAACTACATGCCTGCAATTCTGTTAAACACCAGGATGCATGCACCCAATGAACTGCACTTTGACAAATTTAGAAGCAATGCTAGATGAGTTCTTTGTTATTCTATGGTGCAGTCCCTGAGGTCCAACAGTCATATCCAGACCACTAAGGTTTTTCTTCCAGCATCAACATCCAAACACTCATCCATGGGTTTACCCAGGTTCATATGACCACTCTACCACAGACACTTGCTTGGTGACCTTGGGCTAGTTAAATTACAGTGTAGCCTACCTCACACGAAAGAGAGGAGAATGATGTAGGCTGCTTTGGGTTCCTACGAGGGAGAATGATGGGTTACTACGAGGGAGAAATACATTCTGAGGGTTGGAAGGCTAACTATTTCAAGGTAGACCACGTAGTTTGTAATAAAAGAAAAAAATCAAACATCTCCACATGACTTTCCACCAGTCTCCAGTATATCATGAAAACATCTATTAACTATGTCAAAAACAATTAGAGAGACATGTCTGCATAACTGCTCAGCTGTCTCAATGGGATGCCAAAGAGGAATACACCATCCCAGCCCTCTCTTCCTGGACACATGGCATCTGCCACACCAGAAAGTGAAGGCTCTGGCATTCCTAAGAGCTGTTTCACACTCAAGCATTAAAGAGATTAGGTTGGTAATATCATATATCTAATGCTGAAATTTTAAAAAATCCACACACTGGGGCCAGTTACAGCTAGGTGAGATTTTCCAGCAAATCTGGAGAAACCCCAAGGTTTACAGAAAAATCCGAAAACTTTATTTCAAAAGACAAGGGGGAAATAAAGTTCCCCAAAGTTAAGATGCTGAACTGCAGGCTATGCAAGGTCGGTAGTTCAGCAGTTCGAGACCCGGGTGCCGCATGACGGAGTGAGCTCCCGTCTCTAGTTCCAGCTCCTGCCAACCTAGCAGTTCGAAAGCAAGAAATTGCAAGTAGATAAATAGGTACCACTTCGGTGGGAAGGTAACAGCATTCCGTGCACCTTGGTGTTTAGTCATGCCGGCCACATGACCACGGAAACGTCTTCGGACAGTGCTGGCTCTTCGGCTTTGAAACAGAGATGAGCACCGCAACCCTAGAGTCGGATTCGACTGGCTTTCGAGCAAGGGAACCTTTACCTTTAAAGTTAAAGAAAAGCAAGATCTCACAACGGTATGTCATGAGATCACAGCCACCATCTTGGGGGATTCCTAGCAATCCTCAAGATATAGTGACAGAAAGGGGGGGGAGGGCTGCTGGGAAGCGAAGAAGGCGGCAGCCAGGGGAAGAAGGTACGTATTACATCATTGTCTGTGCTGGATGTCCAGGTTCCCTCCTATCTAAAACACTGATGGTGCTCAGTGACTGTCTCCTGCAGCTACCTGTTTTTCTTACCTAGTGACAAGGAGAAGGAAATGGGGGAGAGTAAAGAGGGTGAAGCAGAATGGTGAAGGGATAAAAGTAGTGGTGGTGGCAGACGAGGTGGGGACCACTGTTGGGGGGAAGGGCGGGAAGCAGAAAGGAAAGATGGGATTAGGACACAGTGGGAAGATGGCTGGGGAAGGCAGATATGGCCTGATGCTGGGAAAGATTGAAGGTCAAAGAAGACGGGGACGATAAAGGATGAGATGGTTGGACAGTGTCATAGATGCAACGAGCATGAAGTTGAGCAAACTTCAGAGGACAGCGGAGGACAGGAGGGCCTGGCAGGATCTTGTTCATGGGGTCGCGAAGAGTCGGACTCGACTGTGCGTCTGAACAACAACAAGTGGCAGAGGAGGTGGGGACCACTGTTGGGGGGAAGGGGGGAAGCAGAAAGGAAAGATGGGATTAGGACACAGTGGGAAGATGGCTGGGGAAGGCAGATATGGGGGAGTAGGATTAAATGGCAGAAGGTAAACAGGGACCAGTGAGGGAATGTGACTTTCTTCTGGGTCCCCCCACTTCTACAGATATAAAACCTAAATTGATTATACAGCTCACTAAGGAACCTCCTCTTTGCTTTCTCTTTTGCATGAACATAGACTAGATGAGTTGCTGACAAATGCATTGTAAGAGAGGCTCAAAGTCAAATTTAACTACCTGTGCAAAATCATCCTAAGAGACCATACAAATCTTAATATTTGAGCATACAGTCTATAGCTCTGTATGATGTCATGAAGGGCGTGGTTTGTTCAACAAGCATTACTTGTGGAAGGGTCCTAAAGTCCTCAGAGTTCTGCATTAACAGCTCAGTAGACTTTCAGAGCCATCCCTTACAATGAAGTCAGAAGACGACACCTCTCACATTCAGTGTAGCCAAGCGACGTGGCCAGAAGCCAGGCCCTGTGTCCTAAAGTCTAAGGGGCCACATTCTTTTAATTCTTGGGAGAAAGGAAGAATAAAATTACATTATATTAGGTGGATTGGATTGCTATGTAAAAGAGACTGTTGCTCACTAATGCTCTCAAGGAGATATTTAATTTGTTGCATAGATGGTAAGAGAAAGTAGAGTTTAAATGCCATTTCTGTCACACTTTTCAATAATATACTGTTCCTGTAATTATACTGCGGTTCTTTTATATTTAGTAAAAGCTTGCTTAGTTTTACAATGAAAAACAATTTAAGAAATTATAGAAACAGACCGAACACAGCGGTTCATTTGTTGAAGCAATTATCCAGATCCTTGTCAAGAAAAAAAGAGAGAGAGAGAAAGAGAGAGAACAAAGCTTGCGATGTGCAAAACAATGTTTCTAATTCTATGCTATAATGCTTACAATATGTCTGTGGTTGTGTTGGATTATGTTAATAAACTGCAGTCAAAATGTATTTGTCACAACACAAAGGAAGGGCGCTATCAATTGTCTTGCCAGATATTTTAAATTAGTCACCAAAATGTCTAGCCAAGGTTTCCTCTATGACCCTCAGATGAAGGGTGAGGCTTATTGGGCAGTTTTTCCTGTGAGACTAGACAGATTTTTTTCTAATGCTCAAATATCTTGAATTATCTGGAAAATAACTGTAACGTGAACTGTGGCCTAGTTGTCATTTTAACAAGCCCCCCTCCACTGCATGTCCAAAAGAACTTTTTTTAAAGTTCATTATAACTCGGAGACAACTTTCCCCCAAAAAGCTCTGAACACGGACTTTGGAGAGGGTAGGAGCAAGATCACATAGCTTAACTAACAAAGTCATCAAGGGCTTCAGTGGAATAACTGGCTGTCCAAAACAGTTTCAGCCCTTACGTTGTTTTTTTTAACACAGACTTTCTTAATAATCAGTGCAGACTCTGGGAGGGGAAAAAACCCCCAATGGCTGTTGCTTTTTAGAATGCAATCATTTGTATAACAGCTTGGAACAAGGTCATCGCCAAACAAGTTAGCTATTCCAGAACTGCATTTATTACATGTTCCACAGAGCAATCATAGAGGAAGTTCAGGCAACTTTATCTATTCTCATTTTTAAGGTCAAAAGTAAACTGTTCAGTTGCCGGAGAAGGGTGGTGGTGGTTATCCACAAATCCAAACACGTATAATTTGATTTTGTAAAGATAAAAAAATTATGGGTAAAGATTTGGGTGGGGGGACGACAGTGGTAAGCAGAAGTTTTAACCTGTCATCACAGATGACGCTAGCACAGTCAAACTCTGTAGTTGCAATTAGATTATGCAGATGTAAGAGGAAGATGTTGTTGAAAGTTGTTTACAATACAATCTTCCATTTGACAGATATGGAAGGAGGGGGAAAGGAAGTGCAAGTGCATAAGCGCACAAGACAAAACAAAACTAGCATCCAAATACAGATTAAGAAATGTGAATGTGCTGCAAAACATTTCAATGTAATAACAAAAATGTGGATCCTGTTTCTTCAGTCCCCCCACCTCCCCATCACATCTGGAGGTAGTTTGGTGAAGCAATTGCCAGAAACCAAATAATATCTCTGCCTGACTAGCTCTTTTTTCCTCTGCAAATAAACAATTAATGGAATATGCAACCCATTTTCAAAGTGTTCATATTCATTAGGCTGTTTCCTGAAATTAAGTAGCTGCTTTATAATGTAATACTATATTCACGCCAAAAAAAATTAAGCAACTTTTCCTTTTAGAGTTTCTTTTTAAATGAAAAAAACAGGTTGCCAACCTGTAGCTGAAGGTTTTCTAGTGGTCAGACACACACAGAGGTTCTGTGTCCACATGGGAAACTTTCTAGAACTTAAGCCCAGGAGCTGGTTCCATATTCACTCATGTGCAAAAGGCTGGTTTCAGTCTGTGCGTGCTTTGTGTGTGGGGGCGTGGCTTCCTGCTTACTACCTTCATGTCTACTATTAAAAAGTCCCTTCAGAGGAGAAGAAAGGCCTGCAGTGGTCAGAGTAGGCCTGCTGTGTGACTAACAAAATGACCTCTATGAGAATATCGGTTAGTAAAGGTAAAGGTTCCCTTGCTTGAAGCCAGTCGAATCTGACTCTAGGGTTGTGGTGCTCATCTTTGTTTCCAAGCCAAAGAGCCAGCGTTGTCCGAAGACATTTCCATGGTCATGTGGCCGGCATGACTAAAAGCCAAGGCACATGGAACGCTGTTATCTTCCCACCAAAGCAGTACCTATTTATCTACTTGCAATTTCTTGCTTTCGAACTGCTAGGTTGGCAGGAGCTGGAACCAGAGACGGGAGCTCACTCCGTCATGTGGCACTCAGGTCTCAAACTGCTGAACTACCGACCTTCCAGTCTGCAGTTCAGCATCTAAACCACTTGAGCCACCACTCAAGTTACAGGTTACAGGTAAACAATTATTTTTATTTTTCTTCATGATATCTGGACAGGTGAACAGGAGAGTCTAGCAAGCTTACATATGTAGAGAAGGGTGCTAATGACTGTGTGGTGGGAGAAAAGAATGAGCTTCTCATTGTTTAATTAATACTGCCCATAAATATCCAGTATCAAAAAGTTTCACATCAACATTTCTTTTGCTTAAAGGAGAGTCAGTCTTGCAATCTGACCAAGCGTCCTTTGATCAACATTCAGATAACTAGAACAGAAGAGATCCTCTAAGGCTTAGGATAAAATATTAGCCAATCCGTAGAACATGTTCAACAATCAGTTTTATGGAATTATAAGGTGAGGTGATATAGATGAGCAAGATGGAGATGGTTTCAGGGCCTGGACTCACAGTGTCATCGCAAGTTAATTTCTGTTCTTTAAAAAAAAATCAAATAAACAGAGGACAGAGTTTAACATCCATTCTCAGCTCCATAACAAAGAGCTGCCAATTTGTTGAATGTCAAGCAGTGATTTAATAAAACTGTATGGACACAATATGCTAGCAAATTCTTCTGTGGAAACTCTATTCGCTATTTCAGTGATTAGGCAGGAGAATTTCTTGGGAGATCCCTATGTGATATAGGCTAGGGTCCTACACAGGGCTCCCTCTAAGCTGTGGGGTCTTGTGAGCAAAAAGTCTACCTTGTGAGCTACTGGCATTAAAGTTGTCGGTGAGCGATTTGGCTGCTGCATAAATTAGTTTGCTCTGAAGCCATTCTTCTTGAGCTAAGACAAAAAAGTGTGAGCCGGAGGCTAAAAACTGTGAACTAGCTCACACTAACTCAGCTTAGAGGGAACACTGGTCCTAAACTGCTACTTTTGAAATAAAGTTTAACTGAAATCAATGGAACCTGCTTCTAAGTAGATGCGCAGTATAAGTTAAAATGTCCAAGTTATAAATGACTCCCAAACACAGACGAAAGCACAAAATAGAAAGCAGGGTTCTTTGAGGGTACATAAGACCACTAATATCTAAGTCCTATCTGTGGTAAACTTTAATGGTGCATAACATCAGCTAATTCGTCTTTGTACCTGGGTTCAAACTATTTTTACTGCAGTTTTACAAAACTTTTAAAACAATTCTATTTAGATAAACCAAAATGCAACACAATATAGTTCTAAACCACAAGAAAACCTTTCTGTAATGAGGAAACATGATTTATTAGAGAGCTGAAGGAGTCCTGAACATAAGAGAATGCCACTGTATATCAACGTGGCAAGTGCTTGTAACAGTATGCCACTCAAGCTATAAAATGTTAAGTTCAACATACTTAATAGTTCATATAATAATAACTTAACCCTCAGAGTTGGTTTTTGTCCCCTTCAGTAACACAATATTCTACTCATCTCAATAGTGGTGATAACAGAATATCAAAACCAGAACCTGCATTATGAAGAATATTAGGCAGTCAATCGGACTGTATACCTCCACTGAAGTATAACAAAACATATCAGGATATTTCAGTGGGTTTGTCTTTTCCATCTGCCACAGCAACCAACAATTGTTGCAGTATTTCAAAGACCAGTCCATTACTATTCCAGCACAAGACTTTAGAATCTATAGTCCATTCATCAGATGCATACGGTGAACACACACACACACACACACACAGAATTTCATGATCAATGGGGGGAGTTGCAAACAGCAGGGTTGAAAGAGCATGCAACACTGGGGCTGATTTCGCACTAGAGCTGCCTTGATGTTGCACCGCCATTTGCCCCGATACTATTGGTCAATTTCACACCCAAAGCTGCGGGGCTGCATTTCGACTTGCGACTTCGCCCGATTTCCCCCACAGTTTCGTGATCTTGTTTTTTTGAGGATCACGAAACTGCGGAGGAAATCGGGCGAAGCCGCGGGTCAAATGCAGCCCTGCGGCTTCGGGTGTGAAATTGACCAATAGTATCGGGGCAAATGGCAGCGCAACATCGAGGCAGCTCTAGTGTGAAATCAGCCTGGGTGTGACATTACTATGTAAAATTCAAATGTATTCAAGAAAAGTAGAGACCATTTACAGTCACAGTTATATCTTCCTAGTTTTGCTAAGCCGATTTAACACAAGTAATGGCTGAGGAATACTTGATCTTTGTTCAAGCCTCGGTAAATGCAATGGAGGTTCTTTTGATCTGTAAAGAAACATCTTGGGTAGCAATAAGGTAAAAGCAAAACATGGTCTTGCCACAAAACCTGCATTGCTTCATTTGGTCCCTGCCCCTCCTCACATTGCCTGTGCCATGCATTCACCTCACCACAGCCAAATGTTTCTCCTCCTTAAGTTTATGGATTAGAGCCGGCTTCCAGTTTTTGGTGACCCGAATGGTGGATGCATCCCTTTGGAGCTCCAGGGGATGCGATCCGTGACCTGGCAGATGGGGGGTGCGATTGTCCGCACCACCCCCAGGGCCCCTGCAGGGAGCCCCCAGCCATGGAGCGTGAGAGGTGCTGCTCCCAAGGCATGCTGACGAGGGACTGAGACACCTCTGAGCTCCGACAGTCCCGCCACCATGGATCCAGCAATGGCGATGGGGCGCACACCAGGACAAGTGAACGGTGAGCAAGCGAAACCCTTACCTCAGCATGATCTACGACAAAGTGTGAGTCTTTCTTGTTAAAGCAAAACATCTGGATAAACATCCAAGTAAAAATCTCCCCACCCCAAGATAAGCAGTGCGGAGGATTCACTCTGTGGTTTAAAAAAAGCCGATTCCAGAGCAATTTTTTGGGAGGGTGTCAGGACTATAAGCAAATAAAAACTACTGTAAAGAACATTTGAAAGAAAACGGCATAAACTTTCAAGCAACAGAGACTTTTGAAACTTTTCTGAAAAGTAAACAACTAAAAGATGGCGGGGAGGAGAGTTGTGCCGAAAACAAAACCTTCTTCGGGAAACGGCAGCCCTGCCCCTCCAGTCACAAGACTGGAAGTAGCTACAGACCTCCCTGGTATGATACCGGCAGCATTGCGACCTCTGCTGGACCAATTGACAATTTTGAACCAGAATTTTGCAACTCTACAAAGCCAGATGGAAGATACTAAGCAGAAGACAGAGCAAACAGCAACAGCAGTTAAGGAAGTTGATGCCAAAGCGTTAAAAGCGTGTAGACAAAGTGGGGAAAAAGAGAATCTCCGATGAACAACTTTTACAGCTATAAATGGAAAAGTCAAACTATGTTTTGATATTCCAAGAGTTCCAGAGATTAAAGGGGAAGACCTTAAAAAGACTTTAAGCAAAGCCTTGGGACCGGTTGCAGATTTGGAAGAGGATTTTCTTCAAAGCAAGATTGATATGGCCTACAGGACATATTCAGAATATATTAAAAAAAATAATCTGCCCGGTGAAATTTATGTGAAGTTCTCCAAAAGACATATCAGAGACCAGCTACCTAAAGCGACTAGTGGAACTACCTTAAATATCAAAGACAGAGAAATCAAAGTATTAAAAGACATTCCCTTTGAAATAAGAAAGAAGAGGAGAAAATATAAAGACTTGGTCTTATTTCTACAAAAGTCATCCACCCCCTACAAATGGATTATACCAGAAGACATCTTCTTCAAATACAACGATAAGAAAGGATTGACTCTGTCACAAAAGCTAAGGCCTTTTTGGAGCAGTTACAAAAACCAGAAAAGCCATTAAAGCCTCAAGAGGATGACAATGCAAACGAAGAAGATAATGAACAAGAGAAGCCAGGGTGAAATCTCATCATCATCTACTGAAGAATCTGACTCGGAATTAGGGGAAGCAGCCCCCAAAACTCCTAAAGCCAATCAAGACTATGATCTCAGAAAGAAGAAAGACAAACGTTAACTTTTATCTCTAGAAGCTGAACTTAATCCATAATCTATTAAGTATTATCGATTATCGGATCTTCTTTATATAGTTAACTGCCACGGATATAATTTACTAATCTCTTTCACTGTTACAATACTAACACGTTAAAAAATTGTTGTAAGCATTATATGACTACCGCTTCCTGGGTTTTTAGTGGTTATCTTTACTTTCTCCCATAGTTTGTAGATACCCTTTCCTTATTATTTCTGTGTAGTTTTTAGAATAAAAGCAATAAAAATGTTTTTTTTAAGTTTATGGATTAGAGCCAAAGAATGGCGAACTGTAGGAAAATAGCCAAAAGTGTTGTTCTGGAAACAACTGTACACAGTTCACATAGCTGTTGTAACAGATAACTTCTATGGCTTCTCTAATGTTTTCGCTTTTGTTTCTCTTTTTATTAAAAAAAATCCTTTCTGTCACAGAGTGCTCTAGTGAGGGGTGTGAAATTTATGCCCTTACATGGGCAGAAGACACCCACGACATGGGTGTCCTTTGGATATTAACTCTTATCTAGTTTGACAAAAGTTATGTCTATCAATTTGGTATTGTTTTCCAGGGGGGAAATCTATCTGCGCCTAAATTACTATGGTGAACGTAGGCAGTCTGAAGCATAAGAAGTCCAAAAGTAAGCAAAAGATCAAAATGATTAGTGCAGAACATCCAACAGCACGGCTTCCAGCTGAAGAACAAATGTAAACCAATGAATATCTCCAGTTCCTCCTTCCCACTGTTTGTTCCTTGCATTATAATGACTGTATGATAATTTTAAATGATCTAGTAAGTGTTTTTCACTTAAAATATAAAAATAAACATCTCAGCAAAGAATCCCTAATTATTTTACTATTGATACAGTCAGCTGGTGGAAACTTCTGGGGGACAAGTAAACAAACATCAATGATATCCCCTGGCTCTGTATATTAAATCTTGCCCATAGGTTAAATACACTTAAACACTCCGTACAAAAGCACTAATAAACTGTTTGACAGGGCTATTTCAGTTCAAAGACAATCTGACTTTTCAAATGACTTGTGCAATATCAGATCTTTCCACTAAAAGCAAAATATGTCTCAAACGATCTAATTTTTTTGACCTATGAATGGATTAGCACACAATTAGCAAGAATGGAGATGATGATTATTAATGTGGTTCTGAATGTTTTAAAAGAGGCCTTTCAGTTTGATGTAGTGGTTAAGTGTGTGGACTCTAATCTGGGAGAACTGGGTTTGATTCCCCACTCCTCCACTTGCACCTGCTGGATGACCTTGGGCAAGCCAGAGTTCTGTCAGAGGTGTTCTTGAAAAAGAGCAGTTTCTGTCAGAGCTCTCAGCCCCACTACCTCACAGGGTGTCTGTTGTGGGGAGGGGAAGGGAAAGGAGTTTGTAAACCGCTCTGAGACTCCTTTGGGTAGTGAAGGGCGGGGTATAAATCCAATCTCTTCTCTTCATCTTCTTCTTCTTAAGTCTATTTCAGCAGCAAACCATTACCTTGGAGCAACTCTTCATTTTATCCAAGGTAAAATTTAGATTCTCATCAAGGAAAAGTTCCATATGATTTACTGTTCTTGTTTGAATGAAGTCTTGCGCAGCCCCAGTTGTGTTGGGGTTTTTTTTGGGGGGGGTTGTATTTTTTCTTATGTACATGTGTATGCGTGCCTGCTCCTGGAAGTCATGGTAACCTCTGGTGACTGACTCCTACTGGTGGCCAGGAGCATATTTGGAGAGATGGCTGAATAAAGCCTTCCCCCATCTCCCAAGTGCTGGTATTCCAAAGAGGTCCCCCATCCAAGTACTTGCCAGAGTCAATCCTGCTTAGCTTCCAAGATCTGATGAGATCGGGCTTGCCTGGGCTATCCAGGAAGAGCGGCATTTGAGACTTGAAAGTGAAAAAAAATTACGAGAGATGACACTGGAATCTGAACGCAACAGAGCTCAAATGCGTGGTTTGCAACAACAGTTTTCAAGGTAAGATGCAATTTTATGTTCATAATATTCAAGAAAGTATGTTTACAAACAAGAACACTAGGGCTGTGAGACTTGATTCCTAGTAGTGGGTATCAGATCATGCAAAATATTAATAGTTAAATTCAACAGAAGTCAGGAACTGTAAGTTGAATCAGATTTCAGGTAGGGCACTGTTTTCATTATCCCAAGTTTTAGGAAGCATTGTTACCAGTTCAGGATTTCTTTTCCTGGTTTTTCTGAGGGACAGTCCCAAAAATTTGGGATCATAATTTTTGTAATCCCGCCTCCATTTTCCTCCTCCTTGGGGCAGCAGGAACAGGAAAGAAGTATAAATACATGTAAGGAATTTGCAATATGTGAAATTGTCCCAGCACAAGAATATAAAGTTCAAAAAAAAAGTTCAAAAACCTTTATTGGCATAGATCATAATCATACAGCACAAGAATATCAACTAGGGCTGCCAAGTGGGGGTGGGGGGCGGTTAAACCCCCGCTTTGGAGGCCCGATATCCGCCGCCGCAGAATCGGGCCCCGGGGGGGACTCTGCCCCCTGAAGCGCAGCATGGTTGCGTCACCAGAGGTGACACACTACATCACTCACGTTGGGGGCGTGGCCCCGATCGTCGGAGGGAAAACCCCTCCGACGATCAGGGCCACGCCCCCAATGTGAGCGACATAGTGCATCACTTCCTGTGACGTGTTGGCGGCGCGCGCAGGCATCACTGGAGAGCTCCCGGAGCCCAGCAAGACTCCCCCGCCGCCAAGGTAAGTCGACTTGGCAACCCTACACCACCTATCAAGATTTGCTCTCTGACCCACAAAAAATGACCAGACCGTGCCCCTAACATGCTTGACTAGTCAAAACCTACTCCTTATACCTGCTGTTTTTAAAACTATGAGTTGGCAACCCTAGTGTTCAGCTGCAATTAGATAGCTAGTGCCATTATATTTTACATATTTTAATTTATTTATACCCCAGCTTTATCTCAAACAAGAAAACCTAGGTATGAAACATCACATTAGAATACAAGCAAAGAATCAGTTTTCAACAAAACAGGATGAGGTTTAGTTATAAGAGCTTTAGTAGCATGGCGGTAGGGCTGAATGGGTGGAAAAGTTCTCCTAAGGCGAAAGGCAGTATGAACTACTCTGTCTCTCTTGGTAATGTGCTAAGGGATTTTAGTTGATCTCACAATCAGATTCAAAATTCAAAATTAGAGAAATCTTCAAAACATCTGTCACCTGCACAAAAAGGCAGTATGAACTACTCTGTCTCTCTTGGTAATGTGCTAAGGGATTTTAGTTGATCTCACAATCAGATTCAAAATTCAAAATTAGAGAAATCTTCAAAACATCTGTCACCTGCACAAACTGTACAATCACCAAGCCGAACAGAGCTCAAAAGCCAGGAACTGTGGTCTTCAGGTGTTTAGAAACCACCAACCCCTTTTTTTCAATCCCGGGCAGACAGCAGAAACAGGTAACATTGAAGTGAATGGGGTGGACAGGTAGAATCTACTGAACCTGGGGGTGTTCAGCTCATGTTGTATTGTATTAAATCTACGAATGCCATTTAGAAATAAAACAGAATGCTTTCTTTTTTATATATGGGGTAGGCTCAGGGAAGGAAGGGAAAATGTTACAAGTTTGGGGCTTGGAAGCAGAAAGCTTACCAGATCCTTGGTGGGCTGCCAAACATGGTTAGTAAAATGCATTCTGTTCAGTGGGTCACAGGTTTTGCAGGCTTGATGCACCCATAGAAAATATGGGGCTGCCAACAGGCCTAGAGAAAAAAATGTCCTGTCCCTTTAATAGAGGCTTAATATGTGCAAAGGGGCAGCTGAAGCATTTCATGGCATGGAGGTAAGTGACCTCACCTGGTAAATATCTTCCCATTAAGCTTCTATTAAAAGGCCAGGATGCTTTTTGCTCTAGACAGTTGGCCACCCTAATCACAAGCAAGCCAAACATTCCCCTCAAATAGTCTAAAACAACAAATCCTCCACTTCCCTCTACTCTCGGTAGACAAGTGACAGAACCCAGGATTCCCTACCTCCTAATTAAAAAACAATTTTTTCTCTACAGCTTGATAACATTTGTGTGAATCAGAGGTATTTCTTGCTGTGAGAAAAAGAGGGAAAGCAGAAAACGTTGCTCAGGATGGGAGGGAAGAGGACGGGTGGGCGGATTTAGGGGACAGCTGAAGTGTGTAGCAATCCAGCAGCTTTTTGTTATGGTTTAGGATTAACTTTGGGAATGTACGACAACAACTGTTATAAACTTAACCACTTAGATGCAGCAGGCCTGCTAGCCTCAGACTGTATCCACACTTACTTGCTCTGAACTCCTCTGACAAAGGTGTTCTGTTGCTGCCTGCCCCCTCAGGCAGCCACACCCTTCCCTCAGAAAGCCCGGCTTTATGCTGCTTTAGTATGCCAGAGGAGTTTTAAGTTTGAAAAGTCAATGTTAACTGCCTCCCATCTTTGCATAAACAAACACACATGCCGACAGATGCTTACAAGACATGAAAACTACAATGGAAGCATAAAGCCAAGGTTGTGTCTGAGAATCGTACTGTATTTATTACCCTGTCATATAAAATTACAACCAGATATCAGCAGTGAATTCTTCAAAACAACAACAAAAATCCCCCTTGAAATAGCTGGAGAAAGGGATGGAAAAAATATCAGTTGTCATGACTGTGAAGATGAGATACAAAACAAAACAAAAAGTTTATCCTTAACGTTTGTGACCAGCACTTTCATACCTTTTTGTTTAATAAAAAAAAGCATTGTGAACAATGAAACAACTACTGTGAAAGCAAGCAAAACAATAAAAAGAGACGACTAACATACATTTGTCTGAACTTGATGGGGATTTTGGGGTCTGCTACATTCATTGAACCCAAATGTGAATAGAAAGTCTAAAATTACAAAGTGGGACGACTATTTACAACACAGAGAAAATAGCTTTGCGTTACTGTGCAGTGTTATTTCTTGCCCCCTCTGCTGTCTCACTGAAAGGGAATAAAGCACTTCGGGGAGGGGGGGGCTACCTCAAGATCAAACTGTGCCTGGTGACAGCAGTGTCCAGGCTGTAAGTAATGTTCAAAGGATTCCACTTTGCCTGTGACTGATCATTCTCCTTCCCTTGCCATCACCTGCTGATTTTGTCCAGGTGTTTTATGGCTATCTGGAGGCTCTGGAGAACAGACAGAAAGAAGACTCTGCCAATTCCTTTTGTCTGGGATTGTGAATTCCTTACACAGATGGTGGACAGCCAAACACCAGGTTCATTTGCCTTCACCCTCCAGATGAGAAAATGCAAACAATCTTCTCTCTCCCGCAACACCATCTGAAATGTGCGGGTAGTTAAGAAATCAGAGGAAAGTCACTTTTTTATTAAAAGAAAAGGAAATTATAGGGGGGGGGGGTGCTGTTGTGATGATACCATGACAAAAAAGGCTAGGTTTTTAAAATCAATCGCTAGTTTTAATTTCAGAGCAATGCAAGTGGCCCACACTGTAGAATGTTCTCTCACTATAATCCTTCAGTATATATAAGAATAAAACAAAATCACCTGTTTAGTTATTTCTCACCAAAAGTTTGTTTTCAAGGAAAATTGAGGCACAAATAAATAAGGGTTCTGGCTGATGAAAGCCTTAAAGGACTTATCCAGACTTTTTTTTTTAGACTGATAAATTTACAACCGTCACCCATTTGCTATGGGAACGCAAAGCATTTTCTGTTAAGATTGCTCTTCTAGTGTGTGGATATTGCATTTTAATTTCAGAGTCTCCAAACTAGTATTTTGTGTCAATGAAAATGTGATTCTTCCCCTAATAGTGCATCCCACACCCCAACAACTGCTGTGTTTTCTGCAAATGTGCTACTGTTACAGGCACTAAATACTCCCTAAGGGAAAATATGACATTCACATATCACATAAACCATTTCATTCTGGGACTTCTGGTTGTATAAAAAATGCTTTAAAAACTGACCAGCTCTGTATGGGCCACACCAGGGCAGGATTGCTAACCCTGCTTCATAAGAAAAGGTGGTGGATGCCAGCTTTAAGGATGCTACTCATCCTCAAAGCAATACTTGCACTCACTTTGGTAACAGAATGATACAGAGGTTGTGCAGTCTCTTTCTTTCTGGCTGCGGTCAGACGCCAGGCTCAGCATGGTCTGGGCATGCCCCTAATTATGCCATATTATGAGCCTCTTACTCGGGGTAAAAGAGGAGAGCGCAAAAGTGGGCTTGAAGCTCAACATAAAAAAAACTAAGATCATGGCATCCGGCCCCATCACTCCTTGGCAAATAGAAGGGGAAGTCGTGGAAGTAGTGACAGACTTCACGTTCCTGGGATCCCAGATCACCGCAGACTGTGACAGCAGCCATGAAATTAAAAGACGCCTGCTCCTTGGGAGGAAAGCGATGGCGAACCTAAACAGTGTGATAAAAAGTAGAGACATCACCCTGCCAACAAAAGTTCACATGGTCAAAGCAATGGTATTCCCAGTAGTCATGTATGGCTGCGAGAGCTGGACTATAAGGAAGGCCGAGCGCCGAAGAATAGATTCTTTTGAACTATGGTGCTGGAGGAGACTCTTGAGAGTCCCTTGGACTGCAAGAAGAACAAATCAGTCAATCCTCAAAGAAATCAACCCTGACTGTTCCCTGGAAGGCCAGATAATGAAACTGAAGCTCAAATACTTTGGCCACCAAATGAGAAGGGAGCACTCACTGGAGAAGACCCTGATGCTGGGAAAGATTGAAGGTCAAAGAAGACGAGGACGGCAAAGGATGAGATGATTAGACAGTGTCATCTATGCAACGAACATGAAGTTGAGCCAACTTCAGAGGACGGCAAAAGACAGGAAGGCCGGGCGTGATCTAGTCCATGGGGTCGCGAAGAGTCGGACTCGACTGTGCGACTGAACAACAACAAATGTTGCAATGGAACGTTTTGATCCGACATCCCACCCTGAGTTGGCTTCACTGTGCGCTCACTCCATGGTTGATTGTCCAAATTATTGCTGCGAGTCAACCACGGAGTGTGATGTCAGGTGGCATCCTTTTACAAATTGTCTTTCAGTCACATGCAGAAGTGCTTAACTGAAGCATCACTCCTTTTTGACAGCTCCGCAAACTCTCCGCCAAGTACTGCAGCTCCTCTCAGCCTCCTACGCTTTGCCTCTCTTATTTGGACTACTGATTTACATTAGAGGAGCCCCACTGACTTCAGTGCATTTACTCTTGTGTCAATTATGGGATGCTCTCAAACAGCAACTCTTTTTCTGTTAACACAGTTTGCATGGGGGAAAGTGGGATGGGGGACAGGATTGCCATCTCCAGGCAGGGAAGCTCCTGGAGATTTGGGGATGTAGCCTGGGGGGGACAGGGACCTCAGTGGGGTATAATGCCATAAAGTCCCCCTTCCAAAGCATTCATTTTCTCCAGGGGAACTGATCTCTGTAGTCTGGTGAACATACACCCCACACACACACGCTTTAGCCAAGGCCCATGCCTAGAAAGCCCTGCACATACTTTTGGGGCAGATATTTAGCAAGTTTGCTCAGAAGCAAGGCTGCCTGGATTTTTAAATTATTCCAGCTTTCCCCAAGTCACCTTGTATTCAGGATGCCAGCCTCCCCAGGCTCCCTGCCAAAATGGGAACCTAACTAAGGACTATTTACATGGTTTTCCCACCCCAAGAAACAGGAGAGAGGGGTTTTGGGGGGGGATTTGTCACTCAGAAACAACTACCCAGGGGCTCCCAATCCTGACTGAATGTTTGGGTGCAGAAACACACAAGCGGTGATTCACAAACCTGGGGTGAAGATATGCTTATGCACACACCGCTAACTGAATTTTAAAATAAAAAGGTATGAAAATGGAAGTGTGTGATCAGACTTCCCAAATGGCTTGAGCTCACAAGAGAGCAGACATCCAGAAATGCACAGTGAAAGTGCTGACATTCGAAAAGACCAGACCTTCCCTGGTGTCAAATAACTCCAATTTGAAGACAGGTCAGAATGGGGTGCCAGCGACTGGGAACGGAAGGCAGATGTTGCTATCTGATTGTGCACTTTAAATCTTGAAGGGAACAGCAATGACATCGGATCAAACTGCTCGTCTGACCGCAGCCTCTCTCTCTGCCTCTAGGCTACCCATTTGCCCTGAATTTCAAGGAAAAGATGCAATAATAGTGAATAACTGTATACATATTCTTATTAGCAAACCTATAGCCCTGTCAATTGCACCTGAACTGGATATTGCATTATTGCTTATAACTGAGGATCTAGGGGACTATTTTACAAAGGGTAAAATATTTGAATATTTTAATTAAATATGGTTACTTGGTTCTTTCAATGAATCATATTTTTATTTTATTAGCAGACTTTCAGCATTACACTCTCCTGGATATTTTCTCTGTTAACAAATTACTGCATGACTACATACAGCAGAGTTCTTGGTATTGAATTGTGCCATAAAAGCCTAGCAAGAGTTCACCTTTGCTCTCCTCTATCTATGACCATTCCAACATCTGGAAGACTTTTGGACCAATCAGAATCCTACCTGTTCAAAGGGAAGATTCATCACACTCACCTACACCTTTAAATGGTTACAGTTACTTAAGTTTGAAAAAAAAAAGGACTGAGTTGGGCAGAGGTTTTTCCCCCAAGAAAAGCCCAGTTTCTCCTTAAAATCGGTTTTATTGATAATGAATTCTAGAAGACATTTAAAATGTTTAAAATAGGCCTTATATGCAAGCGATTAGCATTTAGGCTACTAATTTCTAGCATCCAAGCATTTAAAAAAACATTAACAAATGGCATGCAAACAAACTACCAAAATCACTATCAGTCCAGCACTCCTTGCTCCTAAATGGAATCAGGCCATGATCTCTAAATAAAAACTAAAAATTATTTTTATATATCACTTCAATGGAACAATTTTTTAAAAAAACACACACACACAACTTATTTTATGAACACCAAAGCATGCAAGCTACACAATGGAATAAGAACTTGCCAAGACCCTTGCTTTAAATTGAAGCCATGAAATTTTCAAATTTCTTCCATGAAGAGGGGGGAGGCAATCTTGAAATGTTAACTTTCATTTTATATTTTTTCCACCCATTCATCAAATTAAAAAAAAAGATTAAAGGGTTGGTTTAAAAGATTGAGCCAAAAGTCATTACCCTCAAGGCACATACTTCTTTTTGTAATATTTCAGCCAGGAGCAAAGTTTTATACATCTAGCTTATATTATAACCTTACAAAGATTAATAATACAACTATTATTCAAGATGCATAGCCTCAAATAAATTGTACCATTGCTGTCTTTGCTGACTATGTGGATACCATGTTAAATGCTATTTATTCACTTGATGAAGCTGCAGACTGCCTTGAAACATCTTCTTACACTCCATGGGTGCATTCTAGGGATGCCAGCCAGGCTGTAGCTCATCCCCAGACTACAGAGATCAGTTCCCCTGCGGCAAATGGATGCTTTGGATGGTGGACTCTATGGCATGGTACTCCACTAAGGTCCCCATCCTCCCTAGGCTTCATCCCCAAATCTACAGCAGTTTCCCAGCCTGAAACTGGCAATCCTACCCCTTCCATCTCCTGCTGATGACAGAAGCAACTCAGTTTGCTCATGCAAATGACCCCGTTTTATTCTCTGTCTTACATGCTCCTTCTTCTTGCACATGGAAACTCAATGTATAAAGTTTGTTAACTTTAATATAACTGGCGTGTTTATAGAACTTCACTCGCAGATGGGGGATTATGCTGTATAAAACACTCATTGCCACAATTGTACTGGCAGAATGGTGTGCTTCTCTACGAGTTTGGGGGGTGGGGGGAGAGCTCTTCCATAAGAAGTTCCAACTGAGTTTGTTACAGACAGTTTGTGGTTCCTGGGTACATGGAACCAAGCAGTGAACTAGTGCCTGTCTTGGTGATTGCAGTGCTGGTAAAGCAATTCTTCTTTGCACCAGGCGCAGATGGCATGCATCCGAGAGTTCTAAAAGAACTCAAATGTGAACTTGTGGATCTCCTTGCAAAAATATGCAATATTTCATTAAAATCTGCCTCCATTCCTGAGGACTGAAAGGTAGCTAATGTCACTCCCATCTTTAAAAAGGGTTCCAGAGGAGATCCGGGAAATTACAGGCCAGTCAGTCTGACATCGATACCGGGTAAGTTGGTGGAAACTGTTATTAAGGAAAGAATTAGTAAGTACATTGATGAACAAAAACTATTGAGGCAGACTCAGCATGGGTTCTGTAAGGGTTCTGTAGTTGTCTCACTAACCTGTCAGCGTTCTTTGAGGGAGTGAACAAACATGTGGACAAGGGGGATCCAATAGATGTTGTTTACCTTGACTTCTAGAAAGCTTTTGATAAAGTTCCTAATCAAAGGCTCCTAAGTAAGCTCAATAGTTATGGGATAAAAGGACAAGTCCTCTTGTGGATCAAAAACTGGCTAATTAATAGGAAACAGAGAGTGAGTATAAATGGGCAATTTTCTCAGTGGAGGGTGGTAAGCAGTGGTGTACCACATGGATCAGTACTCGGTCCAATGCTTTTTAACTTGTTTATTAATGATTTGGAGTTGGGAGAAGCAGTGAAGTGGCTAAACTTGCAGACGACATGAAGTTGTTAAGGGTGGTGAGAACCAGGGAGGATTGTGAGGCACTCCAAAGGGATCTGTCGAGGATGGGCAAGTGGGCGTCAACGTGGCAAATGGAGTTCAATGTGGCCAATTGCAAAGTGATGCACATTGGGCCAAAAATCCTAAATATAAATACACGTTGATGGGGTCCGAACTGGCAGAGACTGACCAAGACAGAGATCATGGAGTCGTAGTAGATAACTCAATGAAAATGTCTAGTCAGTGTGCGACTGCAATAAAAAAGGCCAATGCTATGCTGGGGATTATTAGGAAAGAAATTGAAAACAAATCAGCCAATATCATAACGTCCCTGCATAAATCAATGGTGCGACCTCATTTGGAGTACTGTGTACAGATCTGGTCACCACACCTCAAAAAGGATATTATAGCATTGGGAAAGTGCATAAAAGGGCAATTAGAATGATAAAAAGGTTGGAACACTTTCCCTATGAAGAAAGGTTAAAATGCTTGGGGCTCTTTAACTTGGAGAAGCGATGGCTGAGGGGTGACATGATCGAGGTTTATAAGATTATGCATGGGACAGATCAGGTTGAGAAAAAAGTACTTTTCTACCTTTCTCACAATACAAGAACTCGTGGGCACTCAATGAAATTGCTGAGCAGTTGGGTTCAAACAGATAAAAGGATGTACTTCTTCACCCAAAGAGTGAGTAACACATGGAATTCACTGCCACAGGAAGTGGTGGCGGCTACAAGCATGGACAGCTTCAAGATAGAATTAGATAAGCATATGGAGTAGAAGTCCACCAGTGGCTATCAGTGGCAAGTGATGCTCTGTATTCTTGGTGCTTGGGGGGGCAACAGTGGGAGGGCTTCTAGTGTCCTGGCCCCACTGGTGGACCTCCTGATGGCACCAGGTATTTTTGGTCATTGTGTGACAGAGTGTTGGACTGGATGGGCCATTGGCCTGATCCAACTTTGGCTTCTCTTATGTTCTTAAAGTATTATATTTGGTTACAATCCTAAACCATCAATTCACAGGTGAAAGGAACGCTCCTCATATCAGAAGCTCAGGGATTCTGTACCTGTTGGGATTAGGACAAGAACATCCCTTGGGGCTGTCACAGGGTTGCCAGGCCCTACTGGGGGCAGGGGACTCCTTTCCAGAACCTTTCCCTCTAATGAAAATGGCATAATGGTGAAATGCTTCAGAATTTTGAAGGGAGGTTCCAAGAAATGATTAATTTTTATCTATTTTATTTATTTATGGTCAGATTTATACCCTGCCCTCCCAGCCGAGGCTGGCTCAGGGCGGCTTACAAAACAATTTAAAAACACACAGATAAACAATTTAAATAGTCCTAAAACCAAATAAAACATTCCAACATTAAATAGGTGCTAATGTTAAAAACAATGATAGGTTATTAATTGATGGCGGTTGGCCTTCAGTGTTCCGTCCTAGTGGTCAGCCCATAGGTCTAACCTTGTGCGGCCGGCACAGGCTGTTCTGATGACTTCTCCACTGGGAATCAATGAGGACTGCTGTATCTGAATATACTTTATGGATGTCTACATGTTTCTTTGAAATGCTGAATCTAGTATGATTCTTGAAAAAAGTATTGAAATGGATTTATAACCGGGGGTCCGTTGAGTCAAGCTGGCAGAGACACTACTACATCCTTACAGTTCAAGAACTTTTTTTGAATTTATCATTACAAATTATTTTAGGAAAAACTCCACCTGTGAATTTCTACCTGTGATTAACTTCCCCCGATTTTGGGCCCTCCAATCCAGCCACTGGCCAGCTGCCAGTGGGGAGATCCCTGTCCTCGAAGAGCTCTGTGGTGCCCAATGTGCCTGGCGGAATGACATCACCTGGAGGTGGGTACGTCATGCGGGGATGCTCTACTGCTCAACCAAAAATTCTGTGGTGACCCCAGAGAGAAGACTGGAGCCCCCCCACTGCCAAAAGGTAGGGACTTGGCAACCCTACTCAAGAAAGCAGCAAAATAGGGGGTTTGAAAAATTGTATTCAAAAGATAAAAACAAAGTGATTGTATGGGGACAATTTTGGATTCCTTGAAAGCACAATGTTCCTTCCAAAAGTATTTGCAGGTGAGAATTCTGAACAGCCCTCCTATGGCCTTTCCTTCTAACAAAGAATGATAGGTTTTGCTTATTAAACTCTTAGTTCTCACACTTCATTTAATGTTGCAAAAATGGTACATGTATTGGAGTTCTGGTAAAATGCAAACATGATTAAATGGATCACACACCCCATCAACTGGCAAACCTTTATTCTATTAGCCCAGTATGCGGAAAGGTTTCTTCAGTAATAAGTCCCATTAAAATATATTGAATTTCAGCCTACATTCTTTATTTACATAAATACCAATAACTTATGAAAAGTACAGGAAGACTAGGAACTACTTTTGATTCCCCAGATCCAAGTCAGCCTAAACTTCCTTTCATTGTCATTTTAACTAAAGAGGCAACAATGAAATAGTGAATGAAACAGTAAGCAAGTTTTTTCTTTCAACTACAGCTCTGTGTAGTATGCCAAGAAGGAAAACATACCAATTAGCTTCTAATCCTTTCCTTGTATACAAACCCTTTGGTATGCTTAATTCCATTCAAACCATCAGCTACTGAAGTTCTTACTACCTTAGTAAATACTTTTTACAGCTTGTGGTTGCTTTTTATTGTTGCCTCTTCTGCTATCTTAAATCAGAATCTCTTTCTTATGGTTGGTTATTTCAATAGCACCAGAAAAATTCAAATGCTCAAACTTGTGTTTCCCAGCCAGAGTTGATCAAGGCCTATTTCAACACTCCCCTTTCCCCAAACATTCATACACGCAGACACGAAGTACTCCTGTAGATGCATTTCTATCCCTGAAGTTTGAATACACATTCAGTTGTTGATGATTTTTTTTTTAAAAAAAAATCTTCCTTCTTTTGAGTAAAAACCCTGGTTTCCTGTATTAGCTGAACATAGCTGCTTTAAATTGTGAATGTCCTTAAAAATGAGGAAGCGCCCCGATGTGTAAGAGTGAGCAGCTACAAAGTATTGGTCCAGTCCAATTACTGATGTTAAAAAAGCATGTTTAAAAATAAACACCATTCAGGAATCAGAACAGCGCACAGTATACTTTATTCTGCTCTTCAAAGGAAATGGAGTTAAACTTGGACAAGCATAAATCCTCTATGTATTAATTCCTTCAAATCTTCACAATATAAATTACGCTGTACTTTCACTTTGCTGAAATCAATGTCGGGTTTCTGTCATTAAACCAGAGTTTATGTAGGGGGTAGGGGGAAGAGAGAGAGAGAGAGAACAAAATCTGTCAGAGTAGTAATTCAGTCTCTATTTCTGTTTCTTATTTTCTTCAGGACAGAGCAAAACTCTCAGCTCAACAAGGCCACCTGCATTGATTACTTCTCTGTCTACACCCACAGAATATGAATATGAGCCAATGATAATTAACCATAACTTCTTCCAACATAAAAATCAGCACTTTTTAAAAATCTTACCCGGGCCACTGCTGCCTCTTTCTTAACTGTTTAAAATCTTCCAGTAAGAAAAGGAGGAAATGGAATAGCAACAAAATATGTATTTTTTAAAAAAACAAGAGCCTAATTCAGTAGCTGGGGGAGGGGAATTTATTTACCTGCTTGATTGATGGACAATGCATATGGCATTAAAAGGGAGGGAAGATGGCATGGTACTGCCTGATCTCATCAGATCCTGGAAGCTAAGCAAGGTTGGTACTTGAAAGGGAGACCACCTAGGAAGACTCTGCAGAGGAAGGCATTGGCAAACTTTGCTTTGAAAGCCTCTTGCTGAGGTTGCCATACATACATACATATGGGATTAAAAAGCAAAACAGCAAGCCTCCCATCTCTTTTACCAGTCTCAATTAGTCTGGTAAAACTTACTCTTGCTTTGTTCGTACGCAATTCCTGAGCAGAAGATTGTTATGAAAACCAGAAACGGGGCTGGACATCAGGAATGCAGGTGTGGCTGATTGTTAGGACAAAGGGCTCACAAACTAGGTGGGAAACTTCCCGTGTTAACTACTTCAAAATACAGTAGAGAATGCATCACACCTGACCAGCCATCCACCTTCAATTTCTGCCAACTGGAATCATTTTTTGGTAGAATCTGTGCAGGGGGGCTTGCTCCCATGGGGATTACATCATCTCCTAATGGATGAGGCGCTAGCTTAGGCCCTTAGTAGTGACTTCAAAAATGTAACGGATATAATGGTCTGCTTAGCACCAGATGTACTTACAGAGAAATAACTGCAGACACGCAGTAACCTTTGTCTGTTTGCATGCAAACCTAGAAAGGCATTAAAAAGGGATGCCCGAAATAGATAACTCTTTAAAAAAGGGTATCAAACATCAATTCATCTGTACATGCCGAAACAGAGGATATAGTGCTAAATAAACTATTATGCTGAGAAAGCACTTTAGAATCACAACATTTCAAAATGTAAGCAAAACAAGAACCAAATCGTGGGAGGGTGCTGCATTTAGAATCCATTTTTAAGGGCAAAATTAAATAATGTTCACAAAAGTTCCAATCCTAGACACACTTACTTGGAAGTAAGTCTTGAGGGGGAGGAGATCAAACTCCCTTTCAAGTAAACTCATTTAAATCCATTTACTTCATGCTATAAAGTATAGCTGAAATGTGATCGTATTTACCCCTTGAAATCATGTTACCTTTCTCCGACACTGAAGTTGTGCAATGCCAGGTCCATCAATAATAAGACTGCAACACTGCAAAATTATTTTGCAGTGCACAAGGTGGACCTGGCATGCTTGACCAAAACCTGGATGAGGTAGGGTGAGACTGCTGCCCTGAAGGAGTTAATCCCCCAGTCTCTGACAAATGGATGGGTGGGGTGGGGTGGCGATACTCATTTGTGAGTCACTTACCTTCAGACTGCTCCCTGCTCCAAAGATCACTGGCATTGATTGTATTGGCCTAGCATGGGATGCTGAAGAGAGTTTGGCTATCTTCCTGGTGTACCAACTGCCTAGCGCACCAGCAGATACTCTGCCTAGCCTGCTGGAGGTGTTCTTGGGCTGGGCCTTGGAGTTCCCGCTACTCATAGTTCTGGGGGACTTCAATGACAGGCAATGGACATAGTGTTTTCCATAGCACTACTGAGACTCTCTCAGGATGTATCATATCCCATGCATCAAGCAGGCCACACACTGGATCTGATCTATGGCATGGTGATTGATGTGGATCTCACTGCAATTGACGCAGTGCCATGGTCAGATCATTTTGTTCTGAAGGCTCATCTGAGTACCCAACCCCCCCCCTTGCATAGGTGGTGAAAGGATTTATGCTCGCCCGCAGAGACCAATGGATCCAACAGATTTCCAGAATGCTCTATGGGAACCAATGCCCCCTGGCAACTCGCTGGATGTGCTGGTAGAAGACTGGCAGGATTGCTCCCCAATGCCCTCTTCACCCCCACACCAAACAAGCCCCTTGGTATACCTTGGAGCTCTGTGGGATGAAATGGGAGCTTAGACGGCTACCTTGAGTTTAGTGATGGGACTTCTGACAAAGGTACAAGAACATCCTAATGTTTATGAGATCCTATGAGGTTGCAGTGAAGGCAGCGAAGAAAGAATTCTATACTGCTTCCATTGCATCTGCTAGCTCTCACCCAGCTCAATTATTTAGGGTAATTAGATCAAAAATTAGCTGTGAGGTATTTGCAAGCTTTTTTGTGGATTAAATCTTGTTGTTCCACCACGACCTGCCTGCCAATGTTGATACAGTCCATGAACTGGAGGCTCCTTGGCCATCTTCAAGGTCCAATATTGGACCAATTCAGCCTGCTCACCCAGGACAATGTCAATAGGATCCTGGGGGCTGTGAAACCAACCACTTGCCTCCTGGACCCAAGTCCATCATGGCTGGTTAAACCCAGTGGGGATGGAATACAAGACATTATAAATCTGTCCCTGAGTTCAGGGGTCTACCCAGGGAGTTTAAAGGAGGTAGGGGCATGACCACTCTTAAAGAAACTATCTCTGGATCCTATGGATCTGGCCAACTACCTCCCAATATCAAACCTTTCGTTCCTGGGTATGGTAGTTGAGAGAGTGGCGGCAGAACAGCTCCAGGGCTTCCTAAAGGACACTGTCGTAAGTCAGTCTGTGTTCAGTGATGACACAGATCCCGCAGACGAAGAGCTGCCTGCAGCCAGCCCTTATCCGGTAATTGAACTACTAGCTGCTGCTAGTATGGATGGATGGATGGATGCCACCCCTGAAAATCTGGCAAGGGTACTAGAAGCTGTGGCTGGATGGTTGAAGCAGAGGTGGCTGAAACTAAACCCATTGAAGACAAAGGTCCTGTGGCTGGGCAAGGGAGGCTTAAGACTGGGTATCCAGCTCCTGACTGGATAATGTTCTGTTAACACTAGTACCAATGGTGAAGAGTCTGGGTGTGACTCTGGATGCCTCCCTTTCAATGCAGGTCCAGGTCACAAATACTGCCAGGCTGGTGTTTTGCTATTTATGCCAAGTCAGGCAATTTGCTTCTTTCCTATCCCACCCTGACCTAGCCACAGTGATCCACACAATGGTCACCATCAGGTTAGATTACAGTAACTCATTCTATGCAGGGCTACCCTTCAGACTGACCTGGAAACTTCAACTGGTCCAGAATGCAGTGGTGGCGGGTCATTACAGGTGCCCTTATTAGAGCACATATCCAACCAGTGCTCTGCCAGCTGCACTGGCTCCAGATTGAGTACCGGATCAAGTTCAAGGTGCTGGTTTTAACCTTCAAAGCCCTATGCAGTCTGGGGCCAGCATATCTGCAGGACTGCCTCTCCTGGCATACCCCCAAGGTATGCTCTTCTAATAACAACACATGGAGATCCTGGGACCAAGGAGTATTCACCTGGCCTCGACCAGAAACAGAGCCTTTTAAAGTGATGGCTCCAGCTTGGTGGAATGCACTCCCAACTGAGATCTGGGCTCTGTGAGATTTGGTACTATTCTGCAGGGCCTGCAAGATGGAGTTATACTGCCAAGCATATGGATGAGGTCAGGGGAACTCCCAGCTATGCAGTTCCGCTAACTTGTCCCCTCCCTTTCTTTCCCTGGAGCAGCAGTCAGTAAACATATGGGCCATCGTGGAAATTGTTTTGCTGAATTGCTTAAATTGAAATGTTTTACTTGAATGTATGCTTTATTTATTACATATTGGAACCTGCTCTGAACCCCATGTTAGTGAAGGAGAGCAGGAAACAAATAGAAATAGATCATAATAATTTTTTAAAAATCTTACACCTAGGTGAGGTATCACCTACCAAACACACTCTCTCAGACACGTACAGACACACACAGACAGGCACACCTGGGCATCTACTCTAGGGAAGACACGAGGGTTGGGAGTATCTTTTGACCATACAGGCATTCTTCATTTTTTCAGACCTGAAGTCAAGTAATAGCAAGGTAGTGAGACTAAGGGTGGATGGGAGCTCAAAGGTAGACTAAAATTCTGTGCAAAGCATTCATCTTTAAATTGACACACAAACCGCATCCACGCACTTCCCAGTTACCAATGTTTCCTTCGGTTTCCCAGCATGAAAATTCCTTCACTAAAAATCACACACACATTTCTAGTTCTAACTTTTTAAAAATCATCAAGCTAGTTAACAAAGGTCTGGCCAGAATGTACACTGAAATATTATGACACACACAGGTCTTCCTGATAGATACTGGAGGAATTCCTTGCAACACTTGAAAACCAAAGAATGTGGGCTTTTTCTCTCTGTAGACATTTGTTACTTTCATTATGATACTGCCTCAAAACACTTCTGAGTGTGACAAGTGATTAACAGTGCAATCCTAAGAATATTTCCTTGGGATAAGCCCCATCAAAAAGACCTAACTAAGATTCTGGTATATTATGCACCAGTATTTCCCCTTGGTTTCACTGTGAATCTCTGTTGGGTTTTCTTTGTCATTCTGCATTGATTTTTCTCCCTCCAGCACTCAGTTTGCTTTCTGGTCACTGTTTCCCTTCATTTCCTGAGAGTGCTTTTGTACCGACTTCCCCCTTGTTTTGCTTCCAAACTGAAAGTAATTCAAAAGCATACAGATCCCCTCGGATTCCCCTCCACCCTTTTGCCGCCCCTCAAATGTCACTCCCCCACCCACACCAAGGTTGTTTCACTCACTCTGCACCTTCTACTATCTTTCTCCCTTCATCGGTGTACATGCTCCATTTTTCTCTCATTTAATTTTTTTTTACAAGTAGCATGAATCTAGTGCTATAAGACTATCATTAATCTCGGATTGCTGAGTTAAATAAATTTAAATGATGGGGGAAAGTTTAAAAGGAGCTGCAAGAGGTTTAGTTCCATGCCGGTACTGACTTGAAAGGGGATCAGAGAGGAGGCAAAAAGCAGCATCGCCAGTGCTAAAAAAAAAAAATTATTTCAGTGCTGCATGCAAACAAAATAAAGGGGAGATCATCAGCACAGAATTAAATTGACATGAGATGTAAAGAGAGAGAGAGAGACTGGGATGGGAAGCCTAAAGCTTTGAAAACATTTCTCCCAACATTAAAATGGTGGCTGAGCCACACGTACCATCTTCTGCAAACCTCCAAATTTAAGAATTGCTTCAGATCGATTCATCTGGAGGGCAGAATGCGCTCAGCACAGACCAAGCTTTTAAAAACTGCCAAGATCATGATCAGTGTGCAGGATCAAATTAGAGAATCACAAAGAGAAAAGCAGGCAAATTTGCAAGGAAGAACAGGAAATTAGCGTTTCTATGCAGCAGTACTGGGACATTGGCACACATGTGCATGCATGCACACACACATGTTGCCAGCAATCACAGCTTGCAGTGTCAGTGGGTTCTACCATGCATTCTGTACACTCAACATGCTCCCCCATATTATGAGATTGCTTTCCCATTTTTCACAGTAGCTGATAACACAGCAGAGAATCCCCTAGTGCTTGGCAATATGGAAAACGGGGCTTCACAGGTGCTTGTCAATTGCAACACTGGGTTTTTCCCCTTTGCCCATGTTCCTTTCTGTTCCCTTTCATTCAATGAACTAATGCTAAAATGCATGTGCAAAACCTGAACCACAAGGATTTAAATGGAAGGCGCTTGCTGGACACTACTGTGCAGTTGTGATAGGGCAATCATGTAAATTAAAAAAAAAACCACCCTTAGGACACCAACCCCCACAGGTCACAAGTGACATTCCAGCATGATTTAGAAAAGCGTGTTTTTTAAATTGTAGCTGCAGAATAAATACACCAAAGGAAAAAGAATTGTGCATAATTGTTGCATGTACAGAATGCATGGTAGAACCCACTGACACTGGCATTGCAAGCTGTGATTGCTGGGCACAGAATCCGAAGTCAAGATTAAAATTTTACTGCTCTGAAAATCTGCAGTAAGATGTGCATGCATAATGGGCCTCTGAGAAAAAGCTGTTTAGGATTGCTCTACTAAGAGCAGGTATGTAACATATTCGGTCTTGCCATGCTCTATTAATTCGTGTCACAGATTACTGCCCTTTAGTGCATTCCTTTATGCTATACCATTTCCTAGCTGACTAATCATCACAGATAGACCTATACCACTACATAGTTCAGTTGGTGGGCAAGGACCAGTATGGGGAAGGGGAATCTTCACAGAATAACTTGCCTTGCACCATAGCTTGGAAGATGAAATGTCTCTGTCAAGTCAAAGAAAACTACATCCGTGCTTATGTCGAAGAGAATTCAAAGCTGCCATAGAATATGACTCTTATCTCAGGTGGTTCCTAAAAATTCTTTGTGTCTGCTACTGAAACACTGAGACTCAACAGCATTAATGTACAAGTCTCTAGTCCACAAGATATACCTGTTATGTTCAGTGTTCCCTCTAGACTGAGTTAGTGTGAGCTAGCTCACAGGTTTTTAGCCTCCAGCTCACACATTTTTGTCTTAGCTCAGGAAGGATGGCTCCAGAGCAAACTGATTTGTGCAGTAGCCAAATTGCTCGCTCACAGCTTTAATGCCAGTAGCTCACAAAGTAGAATTTCTGCTCACAAGACTCCACAATTTAGAGGGAGCATTGGCTACGTTGTAATCCCATTCTCGCTCCAAGGGCTTCAGAGAAGCATCTTGTCACTAAACCAACCTTGTGATAACATTGTAGTCTTGAGAAACCTTGCCTAAGATTTAGTGGGCATTAGACTTGGGTGAGGATTTGAAATTCACACTTCCCATATTCAAACTAAATGACACTACAAATAGCTTCTTTATGCAATGATGACAATGTAGGAAAAACATAGCAGCAAATAATGTTTCAATTCAATTGCTATTTAGCATAAACATGTCAGAAACACAATACATACTGATGAATAAAACTTTCCTGATAATATTAAATCTAAGGTACTGTTTGCAAAAAGCAAACCTCTTTAGAGGTATCATGAGAACAGAAGCTTCTCTAGCTTCAGTAATACATATGTGAACAATCATTTTCCATCCTAGAGGGTGAATCTTTCTTTTATTTATGTAGGATTCCACAGATGACCAACAATTTCAAAAAAAGTTAGAGGAATGCTGCTAAAACATTACTTTTTCTTAACTTCTCTGAACAAAAAAAAAAATTGTCGTCATTCTTCTCCATCAAGTGATAATATTACTTTCTTGCAATTATTACATAATGCTGAAATTCATCAGCCAACTCTTAGAGTAGCTTGCCATATGCTTTTTCCTTTTTTCCTTGACTTCTCCCCAGATTAATTCTTGGCTATACATAAGAAAAGGGAGGGGCTTTATGGTAAAAACTTTACTATTAGCTAATCCTAACCAGAGTTACACCCTTCCAAGTCCACTAAAGAGTCTCCTTAGGATTGCACTGTTAATGCCTCAGACAGCAATCTTAAGTAGGTCTACTCAGAATCTGCTTCAATAGGGCTTACTCCCATGTAAGTATATATACACAGGGAGATCCTATGCAGAGTCTTCTAAACCCCTTGATTTCCTTGACCTGGGCTTGAGTAACTCTTGCATAGGATTGTTCTATAAATGTCTCCTCTTTGAAAAAAAGTAAAGAATTAAGTCATTTGTCTTATAAGCTATGGTGGACTTTTTATGGTATACAATTTAGCTAATAACTGGCTGAGGCCAATCTTTAACAAGTCACATATTTCCATTGTCCCCTCACCCCCCGCTTATGCTTTTACCACATCCTAACAAAAACATGACCAGAACTGGTGAAAAACATACGGTTCCAACTAATGAATCACATACTTTCCCGCAAGTACAGTAAGTACTACCAGCTGTGACAGTCTTGCTTTGGCAGTGGAACCAGTGCAGTACAAGGCCGACACATCTGAAACCAGCTGTACTGAAAACCGCAAGCAATATAAGTCCGTCTGCCTTCTCAGGGGCTTCTTTGTCTCCGTCTCTCTCTCTCTCTCTGCTCTGTCCCTAGGATTTGCCAGCCATCTTTGTTTTGACAAGGCTCCGAGTTTTAGAAATTTCAAAGGGGGGTGGGGAATCCGCTGATTCAGGAAACCAGGTCTCAACAAAATGATAAGGAGTTCTTTGTCAAATTCAAGTATATGTCAGGAAATTTAAAGAGAAAGCATGAGAACCTGCGTGGCCAACTGCTTCAAGTAGCCCCTGCTATGATATTCTAAACTCCCAGGCACACTAACTTGAATGCAGATTTCTCTTGAAATAAATGGAATGTACTTTCAGGCAATTACATTTAGCATAAGTGTATTAAAAGGACAGTACATACCTTATAAACAAAATACACACCCGAATGCATGTACTGTATATACAGGATAGTTATATGCATGTTTGTTTAATAACAGCAGTGACCACTTCAGAGGCATAGGAGGAATGATAAGAAGAAGAAGAGATTAGATTTATACCCCGCCCTTCACTCGGAGCGGCTTACAAACTTCTTTCCCTTCCCCTCCCCACAGCAGATACCCTGTGAGGTAGGTGGGGCTGAGAGAGCTCTGACAGAAACTGCTCTTTCAAGGACAGCTCTGACAGATTCCCATATGTATGTATTTATTTATGTCATGTATTTATTTATTTGTCATGTATACCCGACCTTTTCCCATTTCTCCATTTTATCCCCATAACAGCCCTGTGAGCTAGGTTAGGCTGAGAATTTGTGACTGGCCCAAGGTCACCAGTAAGCTTCTATGGCAAAGCGGGGATTTGAACCGAGGTCTTCCAGACATTGTTTGGTGCTCTAACCACTATCCTATCCTATCTCTCCAACTACCTCTTGCAAGTACTTAACATTGATTTCAGCTGGAAAGCAATCTTCTACTATCCCTTTTTCTAGGGTACAGAAGTGGCAAGGAAAATCACAGTTGGCTATTAATCCTGAAGCAAAAGGCCACGATGGCAAGATACTACCTGAGTACATAAACAACCCAAACAGTTTGTTGGGGGTTGTCAATATTTCTGGGGTACCTTCCAGTATTGTAGAAGTTGTTGGCATACTACTCTCTTGTTTCTTGTAGTCACATAAAATCCCAGAATTTAAGCCATAGCATCTTCCACAATATTGCAGGGAACCCACACATTTTGGGCTGTATGCTGAAGACATACCAGTTGCTTGCGGGCCAGGTAAGAGCCCTGAATGAGCTGTTTCTACTCCTGGCCTGTATGTTTGACACCCCTGCCTTAAATCTTTCCTCTGATTTTGGATTGGCTGCTTTAAATATATTCATATGATCTTTCTTCCCAAACTTTGCCTAGGCTCTCCTTTGGGAGCTGCACTTGTTGTCTATCACAGATATAATCAAGCACTGATTCCTCCAAAGTAATCTGAAATCAAAAGGACTTTTCTGGTTTAATGTACTTTATGTGCATAACTTGCTGATGGCCTTTGTCATTTTTGCTCTTTGGAGTGTTACACTTTTAATGATGTCTTTGTAGTTTTTAGACAAGCAGTGCTGGAGGAGATTCTGATTCATTTATTTACGGTCAACGACCATATAGTTAAAACAGTCCCAAATAAATGAGAACCCCATTAAATTCCAAAATATAGGGTGTCAGATATAGTAAATACATAATACCATTTAAAATATACATTAAAATCATTAAAACCATTACGATCATACCAAAAGGAAAGGAGGTGGACCCCATGTATACATGGCTGTCTTACTTACTACGAAACTTTATCACATAAACAAAAAACTTTTCCTGGTGATAGTTGAGTTCTCATCTATTAAAAGTTTCTCCAAACAGGCCTTATCCACGATTGGTCTCTCTAAAAGGGGATTAATAATAATATCCTGTAGTTCTCCATAAAAGGGACAATGAAAAATGATGTGTCCCAGTGATTCCACTTCACCTGTAGAGCAGGGGCAAAGTCTTTTTGCATATGGGAGGAGATTCCAAAATTAGCCTTTGTCACTCAACAGATTAAACAGCATTTGTTCTTGTTCTTGCAACAGACTTTTCACGAACAAGAAAACTTTCTTTACACTAGATTGTTACATACAGATCTTACTTTAATAGTTTACTTTTCCCTACTTGAAACAGTAGCTGCTAGGCTATGTTCTGTACTAGGCTCTGCTTTCTGGAAAGTAGCTGAGGGGTTCTCCATGTGAAGCCTGAACCAGCCTCAGCTACTAAATGTTTCATACGTTTCCACACAGGGGTTGTCTTCAAAAATACCAACTTTGTATTGTTTTACACCATGTTTGCCTGCTACCAATCTAGTTATAAGCTCTTCCTGATAATATTGTCTTCCCATGCATTGGTTTAAAACCAAACCAAACCCTGGACAAGTTCTAACAAGTTGTATATAAAAATATCAGTGATGAGGTTTTCCATCTGTACAATGGATCGTAATTTTAAACAGCATCAGTGGAGAGTATAATCCATTGACCCACTAGGAACAGATATAAGAGATCATTCTGCTACAGAGAGATACAGCAAAATCCTGCTCCATCTTTGTTTGGAGAAGCAAGAACATGCAAATAAATGGGAGCTGCCTTCTTCAGTTCATTCTAAGAAAGTGACAACATATCTTAGGGATGTATAATTGCATTAAGAATACCCATTGATTGACTGATTGGATTAACATTATTTTATTCAGTTAGTCATTCACTTATTTTATACTCTATTCTCCTCCATTGGAACACAAAGAAGTTTAAAATACAATTATCCTCCATTGTATCTGTGTAAAAACAACCCTATGAGGCAGATTAGGCTGCAGGAGACTGATGTGCCTATGGTAACCGAGTAAGCTTCCATGGCAAAGTTGAGATTTCATTTGAACCTGGGTTTCCCATATCTTAGTCTGACATTGTAATCAATACATCATGCCAGCTATCTCACTGAAGATTGTAATTGGGGCCCATTCCAAATCAAGTCTTGTGAAATCAAGTCTTTTGATGCATCCCATCAAACTGCACTGCCTAGTCACATTATTGCAGCCCTCTTGGCTTCATTTTAGAACTATCACCAGAAAATCCTAAATTAAACTGAGATTTCATTATGTCCCTGAACACGTCATTTGCTGGTAGGCAAACAGCAGGGGAGGCCTATTACTTTTATATCATCCTTGTGGGCATCCTGCGTGTGGGACCTGATGGTCTCCAGGTATGAGCCACCAGGTTCTTCCCAGGCTCTTAACATTATTATGAGAGTAACCGGTTGTTTTATAATTTCAAAAATATGAATACTGTCATGTAAAATTAATAAGTCTTCCAGAAAGACAGAAGTTCAGTGTAGTTTAATATCTTATACATTTTCTATAATGTGCATTTTCTAGATACAAAATTTCTGTGTTGTTTAATAAAACTATGTAGCAATTAGAGTAAACAAATGTCGAGTATCCTATATGCCAATAGGGTCCCGGTTACACGGGCCGGAAGAAGCAGGGGGGGAGCGTGGTTGTTTGCCCCGGAGCAAAATAACGCGTGGCCGCCCGATCACACATCTTGTCGAGGTCCCGTGGTTAGGGGATGAGGTGCCAATCACACGGCCATCCAGCAGCATGGCAAAGAAGTGGCATGGTGCGATTACAGCAGCAATCGCTAGGCGCCGGTCCCATGGCAAATGGGTGTTCGTTTTACCACAGTTTGTGTGCATGCGCTGTTGGGCGCTTTTGCACATCCTGCGGAGACTTGGGGGGAAAAAACCCTTGTTTGCAAAGGAACATCGGCGGGCGCTGGATGCCACGGGAGTCCACCGGAAACGCAATCAGACGCCCGCCCTTGCCCTGCGGTGTCCGGAAACCAGTACCTCGTAGGTACTAGTTTTTTTAGTCTGCATCTTCGGCGGGATGCCACGGGATAGCCACAGGAGCACTACGCTTCCCAGATGTTGCGGTATGATCGCACCCGGGAAATCCGCCTATCATCCGTATCTTTAGCATGGCAAATCCGCCTATCATCCGTATCTTTAGCATGGCCGGGGTCGAAGTTCCTTTAAAATATTGTGTTCATCATATGGAATCAAAATAGTATATAGATGTTCAAAAATACACTGCCTTGGCCAACAGATCATCACATCTCCAAAAAGTACAATCCTACTTGAACACAGAGATGTGGCATTTAGTTTTTCATTCAGATTGTGCCAGGGAAGGAAAGGGACTTGAAATCTCATCTAGAAATAATGCCAAGCTTTCCGAAAGAAGTACTTCAGTCCACAGGAGAAGACTGGTCCTTCCACATTCACCACCACTGAATATGACCAATGTTTTTGCCAAATTACAATATTATCATAAAATTAAGGCACTGTGGCTCAGAGGATACAGTAAATCTGGATACTGTAAGTTTAAATTTCAGCCATGAAACCCACTGGATAGCCACAGTAAGTCAGCATAGCAGCATTCTGATGTCACAGCAGGGATTTGGTTAAGAGGGGCAAGAATGCAACTCATTGTCATGCTTGTCCACTCCCCCAGCCCCTCCCCTTTGCATGCACATGGAGCACAACTGAAGTCTTCTGAGTTTGGGAAATTTAGAATCTACCTTGAATCCCAGGTTGTCTACATGCAGGCATCACAGCAAACTGTAGTCTGAGTAAATGCTTCCCCAAACTGAAATCATTAAAAAGCATGCTGTGGGGGGGGGGGGATCACATGAGTAAAGAATGAGCTGTGTTCCAGATTTGTTCAATACAAGAGAACACTGGACAGCCACTACTTTTCCTCTTAGCCTAGGAGAACTGTGAGCAGAGGGGAACTCTTGGATACCTGCCATGCAACCCCCTGGTATAGTGTATAAGCAAAGTAGTCTATTACAGAAGTTAATATGGAAGTAAGCTGCTGCTGGTTCAAAACAAATAGGAGAAAATCATGCTCATGTTTATTTAACTTGTTGAAAACAGATTTAGAAGACTCCTCCCACTTTAATAAAATTGGATTCATGTGGATAAACTGTGAATGAAAATCCACCTTTCCATTATCACTAGGAGTAATTCTCCTTCCTATATCCCATTTTCTCTCTTTCCATATTTCAAGTATAGTTGCTTTTATTCTTGACCAATGTTCATGCCTTTCCCAAGCTGAAACCCATAGATTTAAAATGTACACCTAGTAGAGCTGGTTATTAAAGGAGCATATAAAGTTCCACATGGAAGCACTCTCCATAGGTTTCCAGTATTTTGTGGCCTTTTAGGGTTGGAAATGTTATTTGTCTTTGGTCTTTTGGTACTTTAGTTCTTTTTCCAGATCAAAGATGGGGGAAATGCCATAAATAAACACATACATGGAGGTTTTACACATATATTTGGTTTAGTAAAAGTTACTGTAGCCTAAGTTGAGCCAACTCTATTAATAGAGGACAGACCTTGACACAGTTTCCAAGCTGGGAGGTGCCTACATTTTCAGATACCAATCTGGTTTGAATCTCATGTCTGCCATGAATTCACTGGGTAGTCCTGGGCATTGTATTTCTCAGTATCAGCCTATCATCTACAGTAAAGGGAAGATAGTATATATTTAGACAGTTCTTAAGTATTTATCCAATTAAAAAGTATACAAAACAGGATACAACAAAATGAAACATAAAACGAATACAAAGAAAAATGATAAAAAATAGTCAGACACAATCAAACCCAAAAGATCCACATCTGAAAACAGAACAGGCTATTTTTAAAATACCACCAGATCTGGTTAGCCATCTCACTAAAGTAGCACGAGATACATGTCTCACTTCTAGAATTCTAATACTTTCCATGAAGTCTCACTGAATAAAGTGAAGCTGGCTTCTAGTTAAGCAACTTAGAGGTCTTAACTTTGGTGTTCAACAGTGTTTCAGAGACATTGTCATAACAACCAATCTAAACAAAGTAGTTTAAAATTATCTTTAGTTTTATCTTTACTTCGGATCACATGACTTCTTATACTGAAAGACCTTCACTACCCCCTCTGCTTTACACCTCCCGCTCAGCTATCTCAGTGGTGGCACCTTGACTGTAGAATGCTGCCCTCTTGAGACAAATTAATGAGGTATATTCCTTGGTGCCAGATTAAAATCCCCCCCAAAAAAAGTTTTCGTGTTTTGTTGTGATGTTTTAACAAATTTTTGTTTTATTTGGCCCACTGCTCTTTCTGAGTAAAATTCTAAACAAAGTGCTACCCCTCTGTTTAAGAAAGCAATGCTGACAGATCTGTAATTATTACAGTATTGTCACCCTGCTGCTTACTGGAACAAGATTTGATTGCATCCTCCCCTCCCCCACCCCCACTCTTAAATTTCAGTGCTTTGCCTCTAATTATAAATGTCAAAAGCAGAACAAAAAATCTCACTGGCTTGACTGGTTGGCATCTGCACATGTGTACATACAAGGTTCATTAATGATGTCAAGGTGCATAAAATTACAACAGTTGTTGAGTGCTACTCCTAATGGTTATCCTTTTCTGTTCCCATTAGGCCCTGTAATATTAAGTACAAAGTCTTAATTCTCTGTCTATGAAAGTGAAGCATACCTTGAGGCTAATTCCAGTCAGATGCCTACTGTCGTGACATACCAGTATACTTTGGATCTCCTATGAAGTACCATACCTACACATGCATGGCAGCACAAATGGATAAATGTCTTTCCTAATACCTACCTACAACTTTCCATACACACTTTCTATCACTTCTAACCTTACCATTAAAGCCTGAAATATTGGTGTGTATCCAACTGCTGCAGCCCATTGAGTCACCCAAATTTTTCCTGCAGTCAGCAGCCCCTCGGGAACAGCACAGGGTCACAGGGGGAGTCTGTAGTAAAAGAGGGTAACTGTAACCTTTTCTCAAGTCTTATAACTGTGTGATTGAGTATATACTATCGCTTTTAAAAGGAAAAAGAGCCCTCATCAAAATGGCAGATGCTGAATATGCAAATGCCCCTCCACTGCAAACTACCACAAATTTAAACAGGAGGCACAACTACGTTGACATACCTTTAAACAATCTTCAGAAGATACTACAGCGATTACCTGGAGGAAACTAAAGTCCATTTTCACACATTTTTGTTACATTTATATTCTGCCCACATTGCACTTAAGCTGTTATACATTGGAGTTTCAGAAGGTCTCGAAGTCCAGGCACTCTGCCTGCTAAGTTTCAGGAACACTACTTGATTATGTGCTCTCCAACCCAATTATGGGATATCGTGATTATGAGCAGTTCAGCTACAGGTGAAAATTTCTCCTGACACAATGGATCTGTCTCTGAGCTCTCATTTCTTCCTTGAATGGAACTTGTGAGTAATCCTTTTACAAGATACACTGAGGAATTAAAATATAATTTAACTAATCACACCCATCATTTCAACAGTATTTAATGCAAATAAGTTGACAATAATTTGTATAATGACAAAAGGGTCTAGTGATTACACCAATCTTTTTCTGAAGTGACCAAAACAAGAAACCTAGGGCAGCAGTTTTTGCACACAACTATGTTGCATGGGGTTGCGAAGAGTCGGAATGCCTTATAATGAATCAGACCCTTGGTCTATCAAGGTCAGTATTGTCTAGGCTGCGATCACACACACTAAAAACCACTTTCAATCCACTTTCAATGAACCTTCTAACTGGATTTTGCCAGTTCACTATGCCACTTCCACACTGTCACTTTTGTCACTTGTTTTTCCCTATTAGTTCAGCGTTTCCCCCCCCCCAATGTGTTTTGCTTTCTCTAGTAGTTCCAGAAGGAGCAAAACACATGTGGAAAAGAGGGGGGATCCAGTCAGTGGATTGAAAGTGGTTTTTAGTGTGTGTGATCACAGCCCTACTCAGACTAGCAGTAGCTTTCCAGAGTCTTATGCAGAGGTCTTTCACATCACCTACTGTCATATTCTTTAAAGTGGAACTGCCAGGGATTGAACCTGGGACCTTCTGCATGCCAGGCAGATGCTGAGTCATTGCCCCTCCCTAGTGACACTGAAGCTTAATATATAGGCCTACACACTCAAAGGGGGTGGGTTAGCCTTAGTATTCACTGGACCTACTGCAAAGGAAATTCTGTTCGGAACTGTAGTATGACATAAGGCATAAGGGATCTTTTTGGCAGGAAAGTTCCTCTTTTTCTCAAAAAAAAGTAAAAAGAAAACAATGATACTGGGCACATATAAGAACTTGGATGCCCCAAGTTCTTTGCATCCCAGGCTTAATGTATGTGAAATACATGGTCTGTAGTACAGTATACCACAACTATTACTTGAGGGCAGAAAAGCAGATGAGAAGTTTAAACAATGAGCTGTTTTAAAGAACAACTATGCCCACTTGATTTCTGCATTTCCTGAGCAGCAGCAGCAGCTAATAACCTTAAAATGAACATTTTCTAATATTAGTGTAAATTGAGATAGTTAAATAATGATTCCCAAACCCAAGGCTTTGATTGTCCTGGATTCTGACTTGTCCTGATTTTACACACTCTTCAGCTGTTAACAAAACACATGAGGTAATGCTAATCCTTTCATGCTACAAAAATGCTAATCACTTTCTGCTTTTGATGTATTGGTTAACAGTGAGCTGTGAGAGCCAGCGATAAATCTGTTGTTGCTCCTATTTTATTAAGTGTTAAATCACCATTGTTTGGCAAGGAGCAGTTGTAATTGTTAAAGGCTTTAAAGGCAGTGCCATCATGATATATTTTTTTCAAATATATAAATGGGATAAGGTTAAATTAAAATCTGGTATGATTCCAGATACAAAAGTTTTAAAATGACAGTCCATGTCTCAAATTTCCGGTCTGATCTATGTGTTAATTTTGAAGCCACCCTGTGTAAATCATGCACAAGGTAGAAGGTTTCACCTTTACTGACCCTGCTGTCCTTTGTTCATGAACACATATTGAATGATTGTTAACCTACTCTGCCTTCCCTTTAAACTCACAATTAGCTTATCCTTACTGCTGTCATGTGGCAGGAATAGAGAGCAATTCAAAGAGTTAGGCCTTACTGCATAATATCTGGCTGGCTGGCTGGCCTCGGTTACTTATAGAGTAGTGTCTCTCAAACTGCAGTGGTCAGAAAAACCATGCTGGCGTACACATGGCAGAAAGAGCCAGCTTGGCAGAAGACCACTGTGTTTGGGCTGCTATTTTGTGGAGGAAGGAGGATAAGGGAATGCCATTCTGTCTCTTTGTTTGATACCAGGTGAGAGCTGGTTGACTGTGTGCTTTTTGTTTTGTGAAGAAGCAGGTGAGAGCTGGTATCTGGCCTTTTGTTTCCTGTTTGAGTCTGTCTGCACATTTGTTTTTGTATCACCTGCAGGTTGGGGAGATGCATTTGGGGAAGCAGAATGTGGTAGAGGATAGTGCCACAAGGATTGCGCCACAATAGGGTAGAGGATAGCATCAAATAAGGGGGAGGCACAGCAGACATTTCCAGACTGTTGATCCTTCTGGTTCTTCGTCCAGCCTGAGTCAGATTGAGATGACAAGAGAGGAGGTCCTACAACTGATATACAAATTAAAAAGTGACAAATCACCACTCCCAGTTTGCATACATCCAAGAGTTCTGAAAGAACTCAAATATGAATTGTGGATCTCCTGAAGAAAAGAAAAAAAAGCAATCTATCACTAAAATCTGCCTCCATTCCTGAGGACTGAAAGGTAGCTAATGTAACCTCCATCTTTAAAAAAGGTTCCAGAGAGGATCCGGGAAATTACAGGCAAGTCAGTCTAACGTTGATACAGGGCCCTGTGGGATTGTAATAAGTCCTGCAGGGCCTGGTTCTCAAGTGGGAGCACGTTCCACCAGGCCAGGGCCAGAGCTGATCAAGGTTAGGCAGATGTCCTTTGAGCCAGGGATTGCCAGAGATGTTGATCAGATGAGCATAAAGCTCTTCGGGGGACATATGGAGAGAAGCAGTCCTGCATATATGTTGCTCCCTGGCCTTAAAGGTTAATACCATAATCTTGAACTTGATACAGTAACCAGTGCAAATTGGCAGAGCACTGGCTGAATGTGCACCCACAAAGGAATCACAGTCAGCAGGTGCGCTGCTGCATTTTGCACCATTAAAGTTTCTGGGTCAGATTCAAGGCAACTCTGCATTCAGTGAGTTACAGCAGTCTAACCTGGAAATCACCATTTCATGAATCCCTGCAGCCAAGTCATGGAAGGAGAGACAGGAAACCAGTTGCCTGACCAGCCGCAGATGGAAAAAAGCTGTCCTGGCAAAGTTCATTACCTGGGCTTCATAGAAAGTGAGGCATTGAGGATCACTCTTAGGCTCCTCACTGTCAGCACCAGCATTAGTATTGCCCTACCAAGGGTTGGCAGTCAAATTCCCTATCCTATCTCTCCACAACTCGGGTACAGAACCTCCATCTTAATTTCAGCCAACTCTGCTGTAACCAGCCAGCCACAGCCTCCAAAGCCCTGGGCAGAATATCTGGCCAGAGTCTGTCTGGACATCCATCAACAGATACAGCTGGGTGTCATCACATACTGATGACAGCCCAGCCCAAACCTCCAGATTAACTGGGCAAGGGGGTACATGTAGATGTTAAATAACATTGGGGAAAGGATCACCCCTTGTGGGATGTCACAGACCAAGGCGCACCACAGTGAAACCCTCTCCCCAAGTGCCACCCTCTGTCCCCGACTATGGAGAAAGGAGGCCAGCCACTGTAAGGCCGTCCCCTGTATCCCCACATTGGCAAGGCAGTGGGTCATAAGATCATAAATCAGCCATGTCAAATGCTGCCATTATGTCAAGCAATAACAACAATGCTGACCCGCCTCAATCCACATGTCTCTGGAGGTCAGCCATGAGGGCAACCAATGCCATCTCTGTCCCATAGCTGGGGTGGAAGCCTAACTGGAATGGATCCAGGATAGAGGAGTCATCCAGGAAAACCTGAAGATGTTCAGCTATTGTTCTCTGAACTACCTGGGAAAATCTTGTCTCATTAACCTTTCAGAGTTCTTTGAGGGGGTGAACAGGCATGTGGACAAGAGTGACCCAACAGATGTTGTTTACCTAGAATTCCAGAAAGCTTTTGATAAAGTTCCTCATCAAACATTCCTAAGTAAAGCCATGGGATAAGAGGACGTCGTCTTGTGGATTAAAACTGTTTAATTAACAGGAAACAGGGAATGAGTATAAATGGACAGTTTTCACAGTGGAAGGTGGTAAGCAGTGGAGTGCAGTACTAGGTCTAGTGCTTTTTCACTTGTTCATTAATGATTTGGAGTTGGGAGTAAGCAGTGAAGTGGCTAAATTTGCAGATGACTGTAAGTTGTTCAGGTTGGTGAAAACCAGGGAGGATTGTGAGGTGCTCCAGAGGGATCTATTGAGACTGGACGAGTGGGCATCAGTGTGGCAAATGAGGTTCAATATGGGCAAGTGCGAAGTAACGCACATTGGAGCCAAAAATCCCAACTATAAATACAAATTGATGGGGTCTGAACTGCAATAAAAATGGCAAATGCTATGCAGGGGATTATTAGGAAGGGAATTGAAAACAAATCAGCCAGTACCATAATGCCCCTGTATAAATCTGTGGTGCAGCCTCATTTGGAATACTGTGTACAGTTCTGGTCACCGCACTTCAAAAAAGATTATATTAGCATTGGAAAAGATGCAAAAAAGGGCAACTAAAATGATTAGTGGGATGGAACACTTTCCCTGTGAAGAAAGGTTAAAGAAGTTAGGGCTCTTTAGTTTGGAGAAAAGACAATTCAGGGATGATATGACAGAGGTTTACAAAATTATGCATGGGATAGAGAAGGTACAGAAAGAAGTACTTTTCTCCCTTTCTCACAATACAAGAACTCGTGGGCACTCAATGAAATCGGTGAGCAGCAGGTTTAGAACAGATAAAAGGAAGTACTTCTCTACCCAAAGGGTAATAGACACATGGAATTCACTGCAGCAGGAATTGGTGGTGGCAACAAGCATAGCTTCAAGAGGGGGTAAGATAAACATATAGAGCAGAGGGCCATCAGTGATTATTAGTCACAAGGTATAGATGGAACACAATGTCTGGGGCAGTGATGCTATGTATTCTTGGTGCTTGGGGGGCTCACAGTGGGGGGGGCTTCTGGAGTTCTGGCCCCACTAGTGGACCTCCTGATGACACCTGGGTTTTGGCCACTGTATGACACAGAGTGTTGGACTGGATGGGCCATTGGCCTGATCCAGCATAGCTTCTCTTATGTTCTTATGTCCAGCCAGAGTTATGCTGGTGATTACATCAACAACTCACTGGGCTATAAAATCTCATCCTTCAATGCTAGATCAGTCACAGCAGCCATCCAGGATTTAACTGGATGAGATTACTGATTTAACATGTATCACCAAGACCTGGCAACGGAAGGGAGGAGATGTTAACCTGTCTTAACTGTGCCTCCTCAGATACTCAGTGTTACATTAGCATAGGCCTGGCAGGTAGGCTTTTGCTGAGGGTCCCAGAATCACTGCCCCAGTTGTTCCCTAGGTAAGTAGGTAAGTCGGTTCATAGACTAAAAAGATTCTAAAAATGTTCTTTTAGAATGGAGACTATTGTATGCTGAAAACTACAATATAAACACATTGCCACTGAATACCTAAGGCAGCAGATCTCAGATCTTCTACCCAGAACTGGACATTCTGATATCATCTCAATTTTTCTTTCATATGCATGCTCGAGATATGATGGTTAGAGTTGAAAGAAACAGTCATCTACAATTTATAACAAACAATCTGTAAATCCAATTTCAAAAATAAATAAGGATTTTTTGCAAATGCAGGCAAAATGAACGACACGTGTCAAACTACATTTCAATTGTCTTTAACCCGTTACTCTTTTATAGCTTGCACAAATGAAATAGTCCTGATTATAGATAAAATAGTCTTGGCCATCAGGATAGTAAGATCTAATGCTTAATGAGAAAAATTGTGAAAATAATACTCCATTTAAAAAAGCCTACATTTGAAATATTCTTATCTGATTAATCCTGGGAGCATCAATAATCCCTAGTGATTAACAAGCAAGTGAGATATAGCAATAAGTATAGAGTCAATATAGTCAATCAGTACAGTACAGTAACACTGACCATTTAAAAAGTATGTTCTCAATAAAAAGTTTATAGCCTAAATTTAAAATGTACCAAAATCATTAAGTGTAAAAACAATTCGCCCACTAACAAGCAATCACTTGTGATAAAAATTCAAATAAAACTTTGTGGGTCTCAAAGGCGCCACTGGACTCAAACTTTGTTCTGCTGCTTCAGACCAACATGGCTACCCACCTGAATCTATCTTGTGAAAGCAAGTTATAGTAGGAAATGTTCTAATTTGACATAAATCTGCTCATTGCCTATGTCTTAGCATAACATTGAATATACTAAGCTAAGCACTGTACCAACTTTTACAGTTCTGCTTTCATGATCTGACAGCATAATGACTAACTTCATAGGGTTAACATAACAGCTATCTCTCTGGATCTTTCCTCTAATTGTTTCTGTCAAATCAATTCTTTTATGTCAAAGCGAACAAGAGTAACATTTCCAATTCAGGTGAAGTCATTGAGCTCAAACTTTTCCCCCCTTAAGTCCAATATACCACAACTTCAGACTTAAATTAATGTGAGGGTGTGTTCCATACAGATTCAGTATAACTTCATTTTAAAGCCAGTTCATCTGTTACTGTGACAGCATAGTAGCCACTGATAATGACACCCCAGCAAATAAACACTTTCCTCATTTTTGTTTTACTAAGGCACAAAGCGCTATCATGAGGGGTTGAACTGAAATTATCATGTTTTTGAACCCTATATCAACATCAGCAACACAATAACAGTATAAAACATTGACAGGATATTTATCCTCTAATTCCATAAAGAGAAATAATCACTCTAGAGTTATGAGAGGGAATCCATTTACATACACACACAAAAGAAGCCACGTGACTTTTGTCCATACAAGTTCCATGATCCCCAGCATAGTTTTCTGGGGGTCAAAGGGGACCCCATCTTTCTTTTTTACTAGTAGAAAAGGTGGTTGGATCCAACCCATGTGTGGATGCAAAGTTAAGGGACACACCAATATAGCATACAGATAAATGGAACTTATAGGCACATTCAAAGGGACCCTGAGGATATGCAACAAAGCAACATTTTTAAATAACCGGGAAAACTAGGAAGTACGCATTACAATGAGCACTGGGACCTCTCATTTGAGATTCAGCTGCTGTACAACCGACTAAAATAACTGCCAGTGTAAAATGTCCTTCCCCCACTGTTCCCAATAGTGCCTGGCTTGGCATTTTAAATGCCAGGACACTTGGAGACAGCTGTACCCTACCTCCCTGCATCACAACATTTTGCACAGAGCAGAACAAGGCTTTGGGGGCTGCTTTCTAGCTATCAAATCAGGCAATGGGCACTATTAAACACTGGCTTCTTTTCTTCTAATGAGGATGCTTAGTTTGCAGAAAGTTGAAGTGATTTCTGTTAATTTTCTTAAGCAATGATAAGTAAGTGTTCATGTTCAGTCATACAGATGTTCAACTTTGCATGATACAAGCTAAAAGTATCAAGGACATCACAACAACACTGTTCAATGAGGCCTTAGTCCTATTAAAAAAGTAACTTGTGCCAGGTCTAGACCTGATCCTATGACCTGATTATTTTTCTATAAGTTTATAGGAAATACTTTTATGTTCAATGGAAATACTCATAAGCATCTGCAGAAGAATGAGGATTTTTGCTAAGTAAGGACTGTATGTTTCCAGAATGCTTTCAATGTTAATACAGTCTTCTGGATATCAATCAGAACCATGTGCTTGTAAAACTGAAGGGCTATTGGACACTGACAGAACCAGAAAGTGCATTCCTGGGAAGGGTCGGTTTCTCAATAATGTGACCAGGTTATGAAAATTTTCATCCATTTTTGTAGCGGTCAAATGAAGCACTGATGCCAATGAGTAGATTTTGACTAAGCAAGAGCTTTGAGGTGTTCCAATAACTGGGTTTCATCAGTTAGTACTCGAAATCCCTTCCTTCAAACCGTGTGTAAAATCTGCATGCATTGCTAGCAAAAGATCAGAGAGTGAAATGTATGGTGGTATTTTAAATCAAGTGATCTTTGAAAATCTAAACAAAACTCTGTGTGTTGATTTACTGTGACAAAGGACTTGCTTTGCCACTATTATTAATGGGGAACATAGGACATTCCTGGAGCCACCTCCTTTAAATATTATAAAAATTTTATATGTGATGTGTGCAGGTAAAATAAAACCTCCAAAGAACAGAGCTGTCACTGAATCTTTGCACATTCTATGTAAAATATTCCATTGTTAAAAACTCTATAAGGACTAATTAAAGATCTTTCCTCAGCTGTACCTTCCATTACATGTAACTGAGACTTTATATTTGACCTGCAGAAATAAAATATCCTCATCTGTTCAAATGACTACCTGCATTCCTCCAAAGTAGAACAAAAAGTTTTAACTAAAAGTGAAAATTTTATGGTAAGCTACTTAAGTAAGCAATTTCCAAATCATAAACACTGTTCCTTTCATATTATAGCCTGATTTCAGAAACTCAAATGAAATAGTTTTGGAGACTGCCATCTGTCTATCTGTAGTCTTGAGGATTCAAGTGGATGATTAAAGAATGGTAGGTTCTGAAGGATACAACAAAATACTTAACAATAGAATAGCTCCACAAAATTGGTATGTGGTGAGAGGTAACACACACTCATGCACACACAACCATACACATGCACTGCTCTCCTTCAGCTATAGAATATTCTTTGCAGCAGATGACAACCAAGAAGTGAGGGCAAAGACAATGGTGTTGCATGAGGATAAAAGAGCACAACTCATTTCAATTAAGCAGACATGTCTCAACCCAGTGAGCTAGACACCAACTAACATGAAGAGCTGCCCAGAACCCTATCTAAGGAGGAACAGGCTTGAGAGAAACAACACTTTTGGACTTAAACTTCAGTGACAGCAGTTCACCACACCCAAATACAGCCAGACCCACCTAGGTTGACACCACCAAGTCCCACTTACTGGAGATGCCAAAGGAGGGTGGAGAATACTCCAAATGTGAGCACATGCCCTTTAAGAAGCACTAGTACTGGCATAGGAGGGTGGAGCCTCAATGTATCTACCTGACCCTGCTCCAACATGTAAGGGCTCAGTGTGGCTTTAGCTTCCCTTGGAAGAAGTTGTCGACCTTGGAGCTATCCAAGGTTCTGCAGCTTGTTTCTAGTCATTTCTGACACTGAAGCTTGATTGGGGAATCAGTCAAGACTGGACATCAATTAAAACAGACTTCTTGGTCCTCCTCCCTGGATTACATAATCCAGGCAATACAATTGTCCCAGGTATGTAGCTCAGAGGTGCTGCCTTTACTCTAGAGTAACCCCAACAACAGGGGCACCCCACTTTGTAACCTGAGCCAGAGACCCACAAACCCAGACCAAGGACGACACTCCTGGTTCTGAAGCAAGCCATAACTCTGAAAAAGGCTCTCCATTTTCAGGTAGCAGAAGGCAGCCCTCAGAGCAAACGTCCAGTCTTCTCCCTACACCCAGCAAAAGTATGCATATGAAACAATGGGTTCCACCAGGTAGTGTATCTGCATTTCTAAAGCTATTCAGAGGCCACCTGGTGAATATCTACAGAACTTCACCTAGCCCTTTTGTGTGACCTCATGTCTATGTGAGAATCCTTTGTCACCAAACCTGTGTTTCTGCTCCATCTTTCAGGACACCGAGATAAACCAATCATACATTCAAATGTTTAGCAATCCTTCCTGGCACTAATCAGACATTCATCTCCCACCTTTTGTCTATACTTGGGAACCTTTTCAAACTGCCTTGACTGGACCATTAGTGGTCAGAAAAACCCATTCAACTAGCCACCCAGCACCCAGCTAAACCCATCAAAGCTACTGTTAATCCAGATTCTGCCCCTCTGGAACTCCATAGGTTGCATCTAGGTCTGGCTCCTCCTGATGCTGCACCCCCTGGGACCCAGAACTGGCCCAGGTAATCTTTTGTCTTCACCCGTAACAAGACCCTCAAGACCGCCTATTGTTCTCCAAGTTCAATATCTCGCGCACACACATACACCCGCACAAGTCCTCACACACACATCCACTCTCTCTTTTTCTCTCTGCCCCCCCCAGCGCATAATGCTGGCTGTTGGCGCTATTCTCTTCAAGGACTTCTGCACATCTGGACAGGTAGTATTACCCTGTAATTGACCCCTCTATTCACTATCAATCACCTCTGCTTTCTTAGTTCTGTATTGCTTGCTCTTTTTGAATGCTTAGTGTGCTTGTAATTAGGGAAAATCTTTAATGAAACCTATTTAATTTACTCTCCAGATTTGGAGTCTTCCTACTCTACAGGACCTTCATATAAACTGGTGTGCGGTCCCTTGTACCCTTCTGGTCTTTCATGCCGCATAGCTAATTTCCCCAAACAAAGAGGCAGGCCATTGGTGGTAACAGGTGGCAGACATGCTGTGAGGTCTCAACCGCTGGGCTACTATTGCATTGCAGAGCTACAGAAAAGATCATTTTGAGGGGAAGGGGTAGACGTTAACTGAGGGAGGTAAGTAACATGCCGTGTGGTGATGAAGCAGAAAGAGGCAAGAGGGCAAGGGAGACAAAGGGATGAAGGAGTAGGAGATAGGAGAAGGAAAGTGAAGTAGAGAAAAGAAGGTCAGGCAGTACTGGAAGGCCAGGAGTGGAAAGTGAGGGGAAAGGAGCCTCATACAGATGCCCCCCACTCCCATGTGTTGACTCAATACACGGAGAAGGGAAATGGGCATGAATCTGCTGGCCCTGCCCTTATATCATTGCCCGTTTGTTTGCAGCATGTAATACACATCCTCTCTGTGATTAGCAATGCCGCTTTCAGAACTTAGCTGATTATGGGGAAGGTGTGTTTGTGTGTGGCCTCCATCTGGTCACAGTCTACAGGCAGCCAGGCAATTGTGTGGAGGCAGGGACAGTGTGAGTCAACACATGATTGTGGGGAAACAATGAAAAAGGCTTTTCTTCTTGCATCCTAACAAACTTATGTGTTTCAGTTTGTTTTAAATTAAACTATAGTTGTATTCCCTGCAAATTCTGCTAAAGAGGGGAAGAAAGTGCACAACTGCCTCCCTTTTCTGCAGATTGCCTGGTAACGATGGTGGTGTTTTTGTTGAGCAATTGGGGAAAATATTCTCCCTTTCATACCCTATGGCCAAAAAGCATTAGAGCAAATAGGAAGTTGCAGGAATGGAAGCAAGTGTGATGAGAGTGGCATGTACCTTCTATATTATAAATAGTGTTCCATTATCTTTCTACTTCAGCTTAAACCAAGTTTCAACTAGGTTTCAGAAGTTATAATGCTCTGTGGAAAAATGTATAGATCTCCACTTAAATACTGATCTCTTTTCAATCAGGTAAAATCATAATGAAGTCATGGTGCCGAAATAGGATTATTTCAGACTTTCCTGACTCAGGCAATAGTTTCAAGAATATGTTTCATTTGTGAGGCATGACATTGCTGTGAAATTAATCAACATAACAGACTGATCATCAAAGCACTACGGGTCCCGCAGAAATTAATTGAGAAAGCAGACAAGGACTGGGGAAAACAAAGAACACAAAATGTTAACGAAAAAAATATTTTGTTAACTTTCATATGCCATACTATCATAACGTTACCCTAAGGCTGCAGTCCTAAGACATCTTCCTGGAAGTTAGCCAGACTAAATAAAATGGGTGTTACTTTTGAGTAGACCTGCTTAGGATTACTAAGAGTCTGGACAGTGAAAACTCTTGTTGAATATATGGAGTATACTTTATACTGACTCAGACTATTTCAGCATTGTTTACACTATTCATCAGTAATTCTCCAGGATCTCAGGAACAGAAAGGTGTACTATCCCTTAACTTTAGATACCAGAAGATGGAAACTGAGACCTCCCTTATGCAAAGGAAAGCTGTATCAGTGAGGCACACTCTAGCCCCAAATATTGCTTTTGCCATAAAATCTGTTATGCTAGCCACTACTGTTTCACCCATCCTTCCATTATATGGAAATGATAATGCAGGCTTGTTTTTCTGGATTGTTGTAATACTACATAATGCACATGAACATTCTTGAAATGTGCTAAAGAAAAACTATTTTTACTTAATGGGGATCCAAAATGCTGTTCTTCAACCTCTGGTTCTGTTTTCAGATTACAAACTAAGGGCATAAGTAATTTTTTATGGTTACAAATTGTTCATCCAACATATTCATATCAGCAGTAGCACTCCCTGCTGGGAACCACTTTCTCTTTTTCTTTCTGAGGCCAGGAAGCAACATATTATTCTAAAAAAACCTTTAAGATCACACTGTACAGCGAATGAGATTTGACTGCATAATGACATCTGAATTCATACCAGAGTGAGGCAGGTTATTTTGATCAGCTAATAGGGTGGTTCCATGTTGCCTTCTTTCTTCTTCTAAGAGTTCAAGTTTCATCATTTCATTTCCAAGGTAGCTAGAAGAATGGAAGAGGTTTGCAAGATGGGCTGCCAGGTCAGGCTGACAAACTGATAGGGGACTTACCAGGAGGCTCTGGGAGAGGAGAGGGAAGAAGCATGATTGAACACTGAAGCGAGTTCCAGGTGAGCTGCATTCCTTATAAATGCCTTCCCTCCACTGGAAATAATGGAGGCACTTTCTTTTGGGGCTCACAGAATTGGGACCCCTGGTCCAATCTTTTTGAAACTTGGGGGGGGGGTTCAGGAGAGCTACTAGAAGCTATGCTGAAAATTTGGTGTCTCTACCTCAAAAAAAAACCACACCCCAGAGCCCCAGATACCAACAGACTGATTCTCCATTATACCCTAAGGGGACTGGTCTCCAGAGGGTATAATAGAGCACCAGGTGGCCATTTTCCCCACTTTCGGATAGCCTTGAAATGGGGAGAGGAGCTCCAAACTGGGGGATCCCCCGCTCCCAACTGGGGATTAGCAACATTACTTAACAACTATTGGTGGAAGATTCATGCTAAACCAGGCACAGAATACTATAGAGGTCATTGTGGACCTGGGGGGTGGGGCCAATGCCCAATGTTCTTTTCAAGGTTTTATTGTTCTGTTGGTAGTCTGTTTTATATACATAAAGAGAGGAGGGAAGGGCTAGGATAGTATGTAGTGCTTACAAAACATTTAATGACCTAACTGTAGTTCTGTTTGCATACTCCATTTGGGCAAGTAGCACTAGTGTTAGTGCAAGCATTACAGCTCCATGAAAGATGCCATTTCCACAGTATCTTGCACATGGGGGGGAAAGCCACAAGATACAAAACCTACTATGTTTTTACAGGATACTGTCAATGAAAATCCTCTTGCACAAGGGTAGAAGTACAAGCAGAACAATGCCATACTATCAAAGCCATAAATTGTTAGAAAATGTAAAACATTCTTAATAAATCATGGAATGAAAAAAACCCAACACCTGAAATCACTTTGTACACTTGACTGTATTATAACTGTTTTAAAACAAATGGTGTCCCCCTCCACCAGTTCTAATCCATCTTGGAAGCAAGGCATAAGTCCTAAAAGCAGGGGTCATTTCGTAGAAAAAGAGGTGCAGAAGCTCATTAGCATAACTCATTAGCATAACATTTGCATATGCCACACCTCCTGACATCACCAGAAGTGTGTCAGAAGGCAACACCCACAGCTCAGGCTCCACTGGACTGTTTTGGATTGCTAGCTATTGAGGGGGAAACGTGCAGATCTGTCCTCACAGAGGAGGGAGAGTTTGTACCTGAATAAAACTTGGCCTTAAAGGTGACACTGGACTATTTTGGACTGGGGGGTGGGGGGGTGGCTCTACAGCTTACCTGGCTGCTTCTTGCTCTGACTGAGGGCTGCTGGGAGCAGGGGGTGGGGTTTGTGGCATGTGCCCGCCCCTTGGGCTCTTTACTGCCGGAGCTCCACTCCTGTGCGCTCCTGCAGGAAATGACCCCTGCCTAAAAGTAAATAATGAATGATAGGGTATTCCAGTGATGTGTGGCTCTAAGGCCTCAAGCCTTTGGTTCACGTTGGCTAGGGATCAAAGACCAGATATGTGCATGCTGGAAGGTACCACACAGAAAGACCGAGCTTACTCAACATACAAATCACTCTGCAGTTTTAGAAGCTCTTTGACTGTTTCGCAGTAAGCAGCAGCTACAGAGAAAAGTGGAAGTAAAGCTCCAGCTGCACTTGCAGTTCTCTCCATCACATCAACAACCTTTTTTTAGAAGGATCCTAAACAGAGTTTAATTTAAATGGACTAAAGGGTATAACTCTGCTTAGGATCACACATTCATTTCATTCAAACAGTAAGCCGTGATAAAATGAGTAATAAGTGAAAAAATCCCGACCATGTCCATCTTCACTTGGAAGAAAGAGGTATTCACTCTTAAATGAGAAAACGAATAATTTTTTCTGATGCACTTAACAGTGAAACAGCTACTGAATGAAAACACAGAAAGTGCAGTCCAATGCACACTTACTTTGGAATATGTGTGACTGTAGTCAGACATATCTGACTAAACATCCATAGAATGGGCTGCAGAGCTGCAATCCTAAACATATTTATTTAGAAGTGAACCAAGTTGAACCCTGTGGAATTTTCAGGTAAAATATTAGCTAGAATTATGGTGGAAGTTCCAATCTCAACATAAAACTTGCTGATTTAATTATATATATACAAGACCAGATGATGCTTGAAGATCTGTGAACAGCAGCCATGGAGAGCCCCAATTCAGTGTTGATGTTTGCCCATTGTAGGAACATACAGACAATATGTTTCCGCCATTTGAGGTCAGGAAAATGATGCAAGAGAAAGAAGTATATCACTGTCATAGTACTAAACTGAATCAGGACCTCCTGAATAAATCTTCCAGTATCTTGGCTGGGCTGGCCCATAGTATACATTGCTTTTTGTAAGTCTTAGGGAAACAAAAAAGCAGTACCGTAGGATTGGGGGGGGGGATTCTTTTATTTTATATCCACATTTTCGAAGAAAAAATCAAGCACATTTTATATATACATAGATACATACACACAGAGATATTAATGTGTTTGATTTTTTAAAAAACTTTATTTTTACCTTTACTATCAGGAATGTTTCTTGGTTTTCTTAGAAAAATAGCATTCTTTGTATGGATTTTCACAGTTGTGTATTTTATTCAAAGAAATGGCACAATGTACAAAGCTATTTAACAGCCAAAACCAAAATCAGGCCAGGTTTATTCATTTCTGAAGCCTAGAGTAGTCATACTCCTGACTGAGTTTTATTGTTATTCCAGCTTTGATTCATGGTACTTGGGATTGCAAAAGTATTACTAAAAGTAGGGAGAAAACATTAGAAATTTCATAATTTATTGTACTGAACCAGTCAGCTAAACAGCATTTCCAAGTTATTCGAAAGATCATGTCTGGTAGCTCATTAGATTGTTCTTCACATTGAATTACTGAAAAGGATGATGTATTTATAATACAAGCTTGCAATGCCATAAAATGGCTCATCAATCTGTTTTATTCATGGAAAGTCCACATAAGGCCACTAGCCTGTTACTGACAATAAACCTTGGGTGTGATTTCAAAAGACCTGCACATTAGATAGTGATTCATAACCTTGTCCAGAAATCAAACAAGAGATTTAACAAGGCAAAACCCAAGTGACATTTTCAAGAAGAATATCATGGGTAAGTGTACGATTTGTATGAAACATGAACAATAGAAAAGGGAACAGACTACCAAAAAAAATTTTTGCTTCAGTGAAAAAGAGAAGTTATAATTAAAACAGGATCTACATTTCTGAGGATCAGACTTTCTGAGGATCAGACAGGCTCAACAGAAATTCTTGCACTCTTGATTCCAATAAAGTTGCCTCCAGAGTTACCATGCATTTGCATACTGAGAGATCAAGGCAGTGGCTCAGTGGCAGAGCATCTGCTTGGAATGCAGAAGGTCTCAGGTTCAAACCCCGGCATCTTCATTTACGGGATCTGGCAGCAGGTGATGTGAAAGACCTCAGCCTGAGAAACTGGAGAGCTGCTTCCAGTCTTAGTAGACAATACTGACCTTGATGGACCAATGGTCTGATTCAGTATAAGATTCATGTGTATTCATCTGATGAGCAAGAAATGTCACGTAATCATATATACACAATGGCTATCTGTAGCTTAGTCACTCTCAGGATAGCAGCAACTGAATACCACTAATGTCACTTGCCCCAGAGTCCCTATCTATACCATGTGGCTAATAGCCACTGATGGACCTCTGCTCCATATGCTTATCTAATTCCCTTTTGAAGCCGTCCATGCTTGTAGCCGCCACCACTTCCTGTGGCAGTGAATTCCAAGTGTTAATCACTCTTTGGGTGAAGAAGTACTTCCTTTTATCCGTTCTAACCCGACCGCTCAGCAATTTCATGGAGTGCCCACGAGTTCTTGTATTGTGAGAAAGGGAGAAAAGTACCTCTTTCTCTACCTGCTCTATCCCATGCATAATCTTATAAACCTCAATCATGTCACCCCTCAGTCGTCGTTTCTCCAAGCTAAAGCAGTCACACACTGTCTCGACATTTTCAGTGAGTTATCCACTACAACTCCAAGATCTCTCTCTTGCTCAGTCTCTGCCAGTTCAGACCCCATCAATGTGTATTTATATTTAGGATTTTTGGCTCCAATGTGCATCACCTTGCACTTGGCCACATTGAACCCCATTTGCCATGTTGACGCCCACTCGCCCATCCTTGACAGATCCCCTTGGAGTGCCTCACAATCCTCACTGGTTTTCACCACCCTGAACAACTTTGTATCATCCGCAAATTTAGCCACTTCACTGCTTACTCCCATCTCCAAATCATTAATGAACAAGTTAAAAAGCAGTGGACCAAGTACTGATCCCTGCGGTACCCCACTGCTTACCACCCTCCACTGAGAAAATTGCCCACCTACACTCACTCTCTGTTTTCTATGAACTAGCCAGTTTTTGATCCATAAAAGGACTTGTCCTTCTATCCCATGATTTTTGAGCTTACTTAGGAGCCTTTGATGAGGAACTTTATCAAAAGCTTTCTGGAAGTCAAGGTAAATAATATCTATTGGATCCCCCTTGTCCACATGTTTGTTCACCCCCTCAAAGAACATTAACAGGTTAGTGAGACAAGATCTTCCCTTACAGAAACCGTGCTGAGTCTGCCTCAATAGGTTTTGTTCATCTATGTGCCTACTAATTCTTTCCTTAATAATGGTTTCCACCAATTTACCCGGTATCGACGTCAGACTGATTGGCCTGTAATTTCCCGGATCTCCTCTGGAACCCTTTTTAAAGATGGGAGTGACATTTGCTACCTTCCAATCCTCAGGAATGGAGGCAGATTTTAAGGAAAGATTACATATCTTTGTCAGGAGATCTACAAGTTCACATTTGAGTTCTTTCAGAACTCTCGGATGTATGCCATCTGGGCCTGGTGATTTTTCAGTTTTTAAGTTGTCTATCAGTTTTAGGACCTCCTCTCTCGTCACCTCAATCTGACTCAGGTCTTTCAACACCCCTCCTGAAATCAGTGGTTCTGGAGTGGGCAAGCACTTCTCATCTTCCACAGTGAAGACGGAGGCAAAAAATGCATTTAGCTTCTCAGCCATTTCCCTATCATCCTTCAATACTCCTTTTACCCCTTGGTCATCCAAGGGCCCCACTGCCTCCCTGGCTGGTTTCCAATATCCAACCAATACCTTTCTGCATGTAATTTAAACCCACTGCTTCGGGTCCTATCCTCTGCTGCCAACTGGAACAGCTCCTTGCCCTCCTCCAAATGACAGCCTTTCAAATATTTAAAGACAGCAATCATGCCCCCCCTCAATCTCCTCTTCTCCAAACTAAACATTCCCAGGGTCCTTAGCCTTTTCTCATAGGGCTCAGTCTCCAGACCCCTGATCATCCTCGTTGCTCTCTTCTGCACCCTCTCGATTTTGTCCACATCCTTTTTGAAGTGAGGCCTCCAGAACTGCACAAAGTACTCAATGTACGGCCTGACCAAGGCAGTATACAGAGGAGCTATGACCTCCTGCGATTTCAATGCTATGGCCCTTTTAATACAACCCAAGACTGAATCTGCCTTTTTTACTATCACATCACACTGACTGCTCAAATTTAGTTTACAGTCTGCTCTTACCCCAAGATCTCTTTTGCATACACTACTCCCCAGAAATGTATCCCCCATCCATTATTTGTGCTTGACATTTTTGTGGCCCAGATGTAATACTGTGCATTTATCTATGTTGAATTGCATCCTGTTTGCAACTGCCCACCTCCAGAGTATTCAGGTCTTGTTGAATTTTAACTGTATCTTCTTGGGTGTTTGCTACTTCTCCCAGTTTGGTATCATCAGCAAATTTAATGAGTAGCCCTTCTACCCCCTTATCCAGATCATTGATAAAGATATTGAAAAGTACCGGGCCCAAAACCGAGCCCTGCGGCACCCCGCTGGACACCTCCCTTCAATCTGATGAAACGCCATTGGCCACCACTCTTTGGATGTTGTCCTCTAACCAGTTCCCTATCCACCAAACTGTCCTATAGTCCAGTGCACAGTCTTCCAGTTTGCCCATCATATGTCATGGGAAACTTTATCAAAAGCTTTACTGAAATCCAGGTAAATCACATCAACCAAGTTCCCACAATCCAGCAACCTCATCACACGATCAAAGAAGGAAACCAGGTTGGTCTGACAAGATCTGTTGGGGACAAAACCATGCTGATTTCCCCGGATCACTAAGTGGTCCTTCAGATGTTTATTTTATTTTATTTTTATTTGAAGATTTTTACCCCGCCCTCCCCGCAAGCGGGCTCAGGGCGGCTTACAAAGGGGCATAGCCCATACATAAAACCAGTAAAACTTTTAAAAATAATCAAACATTACAATTAGCAATAACAATAAAGTGCTTCATTTTGTCAATCCCTTTGAAATCTGCTCTAATATCTTCCCAGCAGCAGAAGTCAGACTGACCAGCCTGTAGTTTCCCAGGATATTTAGCAAATGCATAAGAGAAGCAGAAAGTAAAGTTGGCTAGTTTGAATACATTAGTGAGGCTAAAATTTTTTTTAAAGATTTTTATTTAATTATATAATATTACACTTTAAAATAGCAGCAGCAATGACATAATATATATGACAACAGGAGAAAAAGGGGCACAACAACCATATCATTTACAAAACTATTTAAATATATAAGCAATTTTGATAAACTGACAACCATTAACTTCTGTGAAAATA
>NW_015177019.1:616513-619485 GCF_001447785.1 Gekko japonicus | reverse complement strand
CCAAGCTTTTTGATAAGTTAACACATCTAATTTTCGACCTATCAATAGAATTTTATAAATTTTGGATATTAGCCCAGGTTTTTGATAAGGTTTAAATAATAGTTGTTCAAAGTCATTGAGAGGTTTTTGTATTGAAGATTGAAATGTGGAATTTTCTATAAAGTGTCTAAACTTAAAATATTCGAACCAATGAATATTTATTTTATATTTTCTTTCAAGATCTTGTTTGGTCATGACTTTACTTTTATGAACACAATCAATAATTCTGCTAATATTTGTCTTTTTCCATAGGGCGAAAGACTGGTGGGCCTTCACCGGAGGAAACCATACTTGATTTACAAAACAGGTGAGTTGTGAAAAGGGTTGGATAATTTTAGATCTAACTTTATACCATATTTTAAGTATAGCTTTTAAATAAGGTGAATCAATTTTTGCAAAAGCCTGTGTAGCTTTATCCGACCATAGCAATTCTTGGAACTCATGGCACTGACTAGAATGTATTTCAAGGGCCAGGGCACTATAGTGGTGGCGGCTACCTTGCTAAAAGCCTGGCATAAGAGCTCTGTCTTACAGGCCCTGCGGAACTGTAAAAATTCCTGCAGGGTCCTGATCTCCTCCAGGAGCTCATTCCACCAGGATGGGGCCGCCACTGAGAGAGCCCTGGCCCTGGAAGAAGCAAGCCTGCATCCTTAGGGCCAGGGAGAGTCAATTGGTTTTGGGACCCCAACTGAAGTGCTCGCTGGGGAATATATGGGGAAAGGCGGTCCTGCAGGTATGTTGGACCCTGGCCATATAAGGCTTTAAAGGTGAGAACCAGCACCTTGAAGCGGATTTGGTACACTATTGGCAGCCAGTGCAGTGTCTTCAGCACAGGCTGGGTATGCTCCCACCTGGAAAGGCCCATCAGAAGCCTGGCTGCAGCATTCTGCACTAGCTGTAGCCTTTGAATCAGCGTCAAGGGCAGCTCCATGTAGAGAGCATTACAGTAGTCTGGTCTCGAGGTGACCATAGCGTGGATCACTGTTGCTAGGTTGGCATGGTTGAGGAATGGAACCAGCTGCTGATCAGCTGAAGATGATAAAAGACCAACCTGGCAGTGGCCGCTACCTGGGCCTCCATTGTTAGGGAGGCATCCAGGAGCACTCCCACACTCCTAACCAAGGTTGGGATTGGGATCCATCCCCGAACCGCCCCGACTCAAGCTCAGAACCTCTGTCTTCATTGGATTCAGTTTCAGCCGACTCGGCCTAAGCCAACCAGCCACAGCTTGTAGTGCCTGGTCCAGGTCTTCCGGTCTGGAGTCAGATTGGCTGCCCAACATCAGATAAAGCTGGGTGTCATCAGCATACCGGTGACATCCCAGCTCATTCCTCTGGGCAATCTGGGCAGGAGGGTGCATATATATGTTAAATAGCATCAGGGAAAGCACTGCCCCTTGAGGCACTCCACAATCCAGTGGGTGCCTCTTGGACTGCTGTTCCCCTAGCACCACCCTTTGTCCCCGACCCTGGAGAAAGGAAGCAAGCCATTGTAAGGCAAGCCCCTGGATTCCTATGTCGGTGAGGTGGCGGACCAGTAACTGATGGTCGACCGTGTCGAACGCCGCCGACAGGTCCAACAACATCAGCACCGCCGATCCACCTCGATCCAGATGCCTAAGAAGGTTGTCTGTGTGGGCAACCAGTGCTGACTCCATCCTGTGACCAGGGCAAAAGCTGGACTGGAAGGGGTCTAAGATGGAAGTGTCATCCAAAAAGCTCTGTTGCTGACTCACTACCACCCTCTCTATTAATTTGCCCATACAGTGCAAATTGGAAACCAACCGATAGTTGGCCATTTCAGCCGGATCCCAAGATGTTTTTTTTCAGCAGAGGGCGGACCACTGTTTCCTTAAGCACCCCAGGGAACTGTCCCTCAATGAGGGACTTGTTGATAAGCTCCCTCAAGGTGCCTCGAAACCCAGCACAGTCAGCTTTAACTAGCCATGACGGGTACGAATCAAGGCAGCATGTGGTAGGATGAACAGCTAAGAGCAGTTTGTCAACTTATTCTAGACTTCCTCTAGGGGGCCGAAATGATCCAGAACTGGAATCGAAGACATGCATGGAGCCTCGAGCTCACTCACCATATCAACTGTGGTGGGGAGGTCACGGCGGAGCAACAAAACCTTATCCGCAAAATAGCTCGCAAATGCCTCACAGCCTATGTCCAATTCCCTTGCATTTAGCCTGCCCTGTGGCAGAGTGGTTATAGACCGAATTGTTCTAAATAACTGGGCTGGGCGTGAGCTCGCGGATGCAATCGTGGCCACGTAGTACTCTCTTTTCGCGGCTTTGACTGCCATCTCATAAGATCTGTGGCATAAAAATGTTCTAAGTAAATAAATAAAAAGAAAATTTCTAAAACTGTTAATGGCTTTCAGGTACAACAGTCATCTGAGTTTTACTGCTAATTTGGGCATAGGCGTAATCTTCGTGGGGGCGGCGGGGCTTCAGCCCCCACCGAAATTTCCAGGAAGGTGCTCAGCCTCCCCCGGGGCCGCAGGGGTCTTTTGGCGCCAGAGCGCTCGCGCTCCTCTGGGCCAGCCCCGCCCCGCCCACCCTTTCCCCAGGAGGCAAAAAGTTCCCGCCGCTGCGCCGCTTTGCTAGTGGTCCCCGGGTGAGTCAGCCAACCAGCCCGCGGGGCCTGCGGGGGCCGGGCAAGTCCCGCTGCCAGAGGCCCGCCAGGGACGCACACAGCAGCGGTAGGAGGAGGCGGCTCCCGGCTGGCGGGGAGGGCGAGGGACCCCGGCGAGGGCAGCCATGGCGCCCAGGGAGGGAGGGCGGGGAGAGGAAGAGGACGGCAGTGGCAGCAGGGACCGGCGGACGGAGCTACGCGCACGCTCCACCGGGCTGTGTTGGCTCTCCGCGGCTCGCCTGCGCCTGGCCCGGCTCCAGTGCCCGGCACGTGTGGGTGCACGCGCACCCGCCCCT
>NW_015177019.1:589034-615404 GCF_001447785.1 Gekko japonicus | reverse complement strand
TGCTCATTGCAGCATTTTCCTCCCAGCCTGCTTCACTTCCTGCACTGGAGCCTTGTGGGGAGGGAATACAGAAATAAAACTGCCTGAGTCAACAGAGGTTCAGGGGCAGAAGGGGGACAGGGCTACAAGATTTGCAAGGAAACCATTGCAAAAGGAGATCCTCCTTGATTCTCCACCTACACTTGGAAGTAGCACGACCCATTCTGCCACCGCTGCCGCCTCCTTTCCTTGCACATGAGAACCAGTCCTGGACTGGAGACTGTTGCTGCAACCTGGCCGGGATTCCTACTGCACCATCAATACTGAGGCAGTGTTACTGGGGCTCAAGGTTTGGACTCCATTTGATCGGATGCAACCTTCAGTTGGGTGTGTGTGTGTGTGTTAGGGTTACTATACTTTGAAAAGCTAAAAAGAGGACATGTTTACTAATTGATAGATCAAGATGGGTAGCTGTGTTAGTCTGTAATGGTAGAAAAGAGCAAGAGTCCAGTAGCACCTTAAAGACTAACACGATTAACAGATTTGAGCAGATGGACAAATCAGAGGGTAAACACAGAAAAGAGGTGCTCTGAATTTACACAGCAGAGCCAGGGACCCTGCCCACCCACCCAAAGGAAAGGAGGACCTGGGGGAATTTGGTGGCCACTCACAATAGCTGCAATGTGAGCCAGCACACAGACAAAAGTTAGAGAGTATTCATAGGACATTTCCAGTCATTCAGTTTCGCCATTCAAGAGTGAACTCTTTTTCAGTCCCTTCTACAACTTTCTCAATGCATCTCTCCAAGTGGCACAGGCTGCAGAAGCATCCTGGGTGTAGGACCCCTGTCTGTCTGTGTGTTAGTTTCAAGAAGATGAGTTAATGATTAAGGAGATTTTATTTTGGGGCTTGCAGATTTTCAGCATTCCTTTCATTCTGGGAAACTGGTATGAACTTCAGCTCCAAGTTTGGACTGTGTACAAAGAGGCTAATGAAAATGGATTTTAGGGTGTGTGTTTGTTAAAGAGGGGAGTTCTTCCTTTGGAGTGCAGAGACAAATCAAATGGGGGCATATAAAGTGACATTCCGCCAGAGGAGTCCGTGCTCCAGAAGCACGTTTTTGCAGAGTGGTGTTGCCACAAAGCTGTGGATCTGTGATTTTTGCAGTTCAAGCAGTTGGCATGGACATGTTATGTGTTTTGATGGTGTGTTTGGAGTGACCCAGTACAAAAACCTTGAGGATCCATGGGGATCTGTGCTTCAGAAACATGTTTTGGCTTCATGGTGTTGCCACGAAGCTGTGGATCCATGATTTCTGTGGTTCAAGCTGTGCCCGTGGACATGATATGTGATTTGATGGTGATGTTGGGGTGACACAATTGAAAAACCCTGAGGATCCATGAGGATCCGTGCTTTGGAACCATGTTTTTGCACTTTCGTGGTACCACGGATTTGTGGAGGCATGCTTTTTGTAGTGGTGCCTATAGTCTAAGACATGGTGTACAGTATGATGTTGGTTTCATTTCGTTTCAGTGTAAAAATCATATGAAATCATGAGGATTCATGCTTTGGAATCATGTTTTCACATGTTTGTGGTGTCACAAATCTGGATTTATGATTTTTGTGGTGCCTTCTATAGACCTGCACATGGCCCACAGTATTATTGTGGTTTTATTTCATTTCAATGTAAAAATCATATGAATTCATGAGGATCCATGTAGATCCGACTTTTACCCAGACCCCTTCTTACTGGTGCAAGAAAGCACAAAAGAGCCCTCAGTGGTGATATGATATGGTAATGGCAGAAGCTCGCCAGCTCTGAGTTGGGAATACCTTGGAGATTTTTTGGGGGTGGAGCCTGAGTGGTGGGTGTCGCCTTCTGACACATTTCCGGTGATGTCAGAGGGGTGTGGCCTTCTGACACACTTCCGGTGATGTCAGGGGTGTGTGACATATGCTAATGAGTTATGCTAATGAGCTCCTGCACCTCTTTTTCTACAAAAAGACTCCTGCCTGGGGGCAACTGGTTCCAGCCACCCTTGCTCCTAGCACAGCAATGCCTCTGGCCCAGCCCCAGCCCCCCCCGGGAAATTGGAAAGTCTACGCCCCTGAATTTGGGGGCATTTCTTTCACCATGTTTTTTAATGTGATTATTTTCTGTTTCCAATTAAATATTTTAAATGCTCTAGTGCAGTCCAGCTTTATCACTTTATGATGTTTTACAGCATATGATGCAGGGTTAAGAAAAGGTATCTGGACAGGTAAGGCTGGGGCCTACCTTGCCTGATCAACCAGATATAGTGCTTAGTTTCTGTTTTCATTAGGATGGCCCACAAGAGATGGAAGATGATCAGCAAGCTCTCAAGGTTTGTTTCTGAATATATTCAAGATTAAGTAACTTTGGAAGTGTTACTTTTTATACCTCATAACTATTATAGAAATCAACATTCAGCACCCACACATAACCTTTTTTAAAAGGAATTTTAAAGGAATTTGCACCTTATGCAAACACACAGTGCAGAGGCCCATTTAATTCTTTTCAACAAATAATATTTCTGTAATTAAAAACAGAGTACTAACCATATAGCCACATTAGAAATCAGAATGCTCTCAGTATAAGTAGGCAATAGTCATGCAGGATTTCCCCCCCCTTTTCATTTGTCAAAAGTCAGGATTTATTTAGTTATTTATTTAGTCAACAATTAGCTGAATCCACCACTGCCACAAGAATGGTCAAGCTCATGTTTCCCCTTAGGTATAGAGGGGGAAGAGTGTTCTGCAATTTCCATGGATCTCTCCTTCAGTTAGCCCCCCCCCCTTTTGCATCCCTTGTTGTACCAAATAATCCTCCAGCCCTCAGCAGTATCTATTTGGAGTTCAGTTGGCTATAGCAGTAAAGAGGAGGTGTGGAAAATCTATTCTATAATCAGAAACTCCAACTGTCATTCTTTGGATTTTGTCCATTATTTTAAGTATACATTTTTCATTTCTCATTTTTAAAAAAATTATAAAGTTTATTTAAAAAATCCCTATTTGCTTCCACTCAGAGACGGGCAAATTGCATACCTTCGATTTAAATGCAAACTGCAGGTCAAATGGTATTTGAAAAGCCCATCAAAGTTATCACATTGTTCACTAGAAAGACATCAGGTTTCTCCTATATGTAAAACAACAATAGCAGCTTGCTTATTGGTGATACATATATTTTTAAAAACCTGACTTTAATTTGTTGTCTAAAAATTAATTGTCTACCCCAAAAAAAAGCCACAGTAAAAGTGATCACAGTATTGTGCTGGACTAACAAGATGGCAACCTGCCACTTCAGAGGGTAGATAGAAAAGATCTGTCACAAAAAGGTGACTACAAATATTCTGCCAAAAGAAAATAATGTAGAACTTCCACCGAAATGCTTCATGACTTATCATATCCCTTTCATAAGGAGATGCTCCTTTAACCTTTTAGCTGCTATCCATAATGCAAAAATAAAAGAAAAGTCTGGAAAATTGAACTCTTGCAAATATATCATGGTGAACCCATATAGCACTGTGTGCTATAAAAAGGCGACTGAGAGTTCAGACCTTAACACAAAAATATTCCCAGAAATGTGGTCATGTTTTTATGTGCACATTTTACTAGAACACCACAAATAATTGCAATCCTATTGAAATATTCCTGACTCCGATTAGCACAAGTAGGTCTGTTTCTCATTTCTCCCTGCCCATTGCTGGGGGGGGGGGGAAGAGAGAGAGAGATACAAGGAACAGAATGGCAACATTATTTTATTTTCTGCCAAAAGAAAGTAGAGGTTCCCCTCACCCCATTTTAAAGTTAAAGTTATCTTGAATTTCATAAATTAATATTTCTCTTGAATTTCTCATGAATTTTATAGATGGGGGGGCAACTGAATTCTCTGTCATGCCGAATACAATGCCAAGCTACCATCATGGATTTTCCCCTGTGGGTGGGGGTGGGAAAAAGAGTGTTGCTCCAGGAGGCTTGGGTCTTTCTGTATTTGCGTGAAGCAGACATTGGCATATCTTTCCTGGACTTTTCCTGTGGGGTTCATCTGGTAGGCAGGGTGGGGAATAGTTGTCTGAGCTGTACCAAGGTCAGCCTGCAAGAGCTGACAGTTTCTGTCTCTGTACAAAGAAAAGAATCAATACTTTTGGACTACGGCTGTGCCCTCAGTGTAAAACAACAAACATGCAGCGTCTGACATGTTTCTAGGTGATTTGTGGCAGAACCTCTTGTCTGATCTGTATCCAGGAGCTGCTGTGTTACTGCTCTTTGCCTTTTCTACTTGCCTCCCCCACCTCCCACCCCACAGCTCTGTGATGTCTAATACTTTACTCAGGTACAGAGGCGTGTATTCTACCCTACAGCTACTTGTCACTCAATAAATCACACCTACAAGCACAGTCTACACACAGTGATCTGGGCTTTAACAAAGGATCAGAGGGACAAAGTGCAGGCAAGATACCGTAATTATAACAAAAATAAAACATTCAGTGAGCTGCAACAAAGACAAAAGCTGTAAGGCACTGACAGATTGTCATCAAAACTAGAATCCTGGCCTAGCAAAAAAAAAAAAACCGGTTTCATTATTTATGAACTTGTACCTTAAAGATTCTTCTCAAGTCATATATAAAATCAACTTTTAAAAAAATAGTTCAGAACAATATATTTTACATAATGTGGCAATGAAGTTTATGTGCCCATTCAGAAGTTCCCATTAGTGTGAGGCCCTGTATTTGATGCTTAGGTTCTTCACATAGACAAATGATACCAAGAGAGAGAGAGAAGACAAATGCAAAAGAGGAAAGGGTTACTGAGGCAGATTCAAGGATCTAAACATTCTTTCAAATAATCAACCAGTTGGCTGGTTCACAGGAAAGGCTTAATTTCTATTAAGAGCATCATGTTCCCTAGATGCAGGTGTTTCTAGACTGCTGGAATACTGCTATAGGATACCAAAACATAAAGTAAAATACTAATTACTGTTTGATCTCAAAGTTCTTACTATTGTTAAATCTGGTGTATTCTACATCATTTGACTCTGCAGTGACTTACTATATTATTTGTAAAGGAACCATAATAAGTTTTGAAGCTATACCATTGAATTCTATTTTATTGAAAGAAAATGTACATCATGAAAGTTCTCTCCCTAAAAAAACAAGTTCTCATACTTGTTAATATCATGGTAGCTACTATGGGCTATTAGATAACTGCAACAGTTGGGGTGAAGAGGCAGGATGCTTTTACTTGTAAAAGGCAAGAGAAATTTGTTTCTTCCATTCTGTACTCCGATGACAATGAAACATTAAATTTAGTCGAATGCAAATACCAGCGAAGCAAACAAGACCAAGACCTTCCTACATGATAGCAGCCAGCTTGGTCCTGCTACAGAAAGTTGAGGAGGGGGCACAGTTGCACATGCTGACAGAAGCCAGATGAGAGGCAGATGCATCTCTGGACAACTGAAAATTGAATAAATTGCACCCTCCTGGAAAAATGTCTCCTAATGGGAGCCTGTGCACATTTAGTCTCTCCAATAGTAGCCAGAGTCTTGCAATTCATCCCAGGTCTCTCAGCAGGATATAAATGGAGCCAAGCCAAGCAAAGATGGTGCTCCTATTCTAGCAGAGGAGGCAAACGAAAGTGACAGCAGCCTTCACAACAAGTGACAACATTCCTTCTGAACATCTGAACATAGTTCATTCTCAGTAATTAATACCTTTTAGACCAGGTCTTTTCCAAGTATGCCCACCTCCTAAAAGCAGGAGCATGGACACAACAGACAGGGCCTTTTCAGTGGTGGTGCCTAACTTGTGGAAGTCTTTCTATAGAGGTTTGAGGTACCTAATTTTGCCAGTTTTAGTTGCCAGAATAAAATTTTCATTTTCACCCAGGCTTTTAAATGAGGGCTTTACATATGTATTTATAATTGTATTTATATACATATTTTTCATTTTTTGCATTGGAAGTGTTTCTTGTTTTAAGGCTGTGTGAACCCACCACCTCATAAATTCATACTTATTGAGAGTACAAACAAATAAATAAATATGCAGCCCAATATTCCTAATTTAGCCGCCTTGAGCCAGTTTGCAGCCGCCTTGAGCCAGTTTACACAGGCAAGGCGGGATACACATTGAAGGTAAATAAATAAATCAATTAATTAACTTAGATGTTTTTAGTTGAAATCTGCTATACATATAGTTTTCCCAAACAAAGCAAAATCCAACCACAACAATTTCTGTTCTTAGAAATTAAAAATACAATACTGAAAGCATACTGTAGGTACTTCATTTGGACTAACACCTATTTGTAGATCATACACACACACGCGCACAACCGACAGGCATGTTCATGTCCAAACTTCTAAGGCCAGCTGGAATTCCCTTTCAGGGGAATAATGGATTTGAGTATTCGGGAAGGAGGCTGCAACAGCAGATTGCTTCACTATTCTCTGTTCCTTGAGATCTCTTGTGATCCTTTTTTAATGTTTCCAGAAGTAGTGCTGGGTCTAATTAGGCAATTTTCCTTCCATCTCCTTTTGTTATTTTTACCCCCTACTGCAATCCATTGTTCACAGCCCATTACAAATTCCTTTGGATTCTTTACAAGCCATGAACAAGCCCACAATGTTAACTCTTACTCAAAAATTCTTCTCCTTTCCACTTCTGCCACAATCCAGCTAATGGGAACACAAAACAAAGTTTGCCTTCTTAAGTTTATCTCAAGACTCTCTTCCCATGAAATGAATTTTTGTTGCGGCAGATAAATAAAAGAATACTGTAATTCACTCAAATATTTTAGTATTAATATAAATTCTACTGTTAGTTGAATTCTATTTTCTTTATTCTATACATATGTTACTTATTTTATACAAGTACTTTCTTTTATTCAGTGTGGATTCAAAAGCCAATCCTATAATTATTCTTAAATCCCTCTCCACCCCTTCTTTCCAACAGTCCTCTGCCTAAATCTTTACCAAATAGCCAACATAGCAATATGTACACAATGAAGCATGATTTTTTTTCCATCTTAAACTCATACATATCTATACAAGAGCAATTTTTTTTGATCACCTAGGAGACTATTCCTGTAAACTAGTACTTATACAATAGGCCAATATATTTTTGTAAAATGTTGTTGTCTTCAACAGTTCCTGAAAACTGCACCAAAATTAAAAGACTGTGAAAGGGTGAATTATATAGATTAAATTTTCAAATGGCAGTCTTTCTGTTACATAAACTCCACTAAACTCTACATCAACTCTCTCAGTAAATGATACAGTATTGGATGGAACACAGGCACAGGTAGAGGCTGATAAAATCTAGCAAAACCTAGGTGAAGCCCTTGTGGAAACATTCCAGGGCAATGATGAAACAAGAATGGAAGCAGATAGGCAGAGTAGGGATTTGGGGGTCAGAAAATAAATAACAAAAACATCTTTGCTGGGCTGGATCAGCAGTCTTCTTGGTTTTCAGATGCAAATACTGTTTATATGACAGAACATACCTTTACAGGGTACACCAGACTATTGGCTTACCCTCCCCCCAATCACCTAGACACAGTTTCACTGAAATATATTGCATTGATTTCAGTGGTATTTAAATGGCCACCATTAGGATCACAGCATTGTTCTGTAGGACCAATACAACAACTTATACAATAAACCACAAACTTTCAGGTTATGAAGATTCTAGATGACATCTTGCATAACGAAGTGCCCTAGAGACACCAGACACAAATGAAACCAAGACTAGCTTAATGAAACATGGAGGTAGGAGGGGTGAGATGGTAGAGGCAGGTCCTATCCCATTCTTCATGCATTCAACTGGAGCTGTATACATACTAGGGAATCCTTCAATTTGCAGGATGCCCAGTTGTTCAGCATACCTGCGTACAGATGCATAATTCTGTCCACCCCTTACAGTGAACCCATGAAGGTCATAAGTATAGCCTACCACTACAGTCCCACTGGTACCATTTCCCTGCTACTGTGTTAACTGTCTGAACATTATTATATTATTATATTATAGTTCTATTAAAGGACTTCTTGGCTAGTGTTATCCCAGGTCTGTAGAAATCTCTGGGTGGTCCCACCTGTCTGTACAAATTATTTTTTTCTCCATTGAAAACTATTATAATTCTAATGGGATCAGTTGCAAGAAGGTAATGAAGAAACATCTCAAGCAGAAGGTATAAGCAGTTGCTACAACAGAAGGAAGCATCAGCAGTGGTATTCCCACTCCACTGTGTACTTATCAACATACTGAAAGACAGGAGACATCTGGAACCTAAAGCAATTTCCAAAAGTGGCAATACTTTAATGTTCCAGGCCATTATGTTTCCATTCCAATTTATATCCCACCTTGAGCCAGTTTGTCCCGGCAAGGCAGGATATAAATTGAAAATAATAAATAAATAAATAAATAAATAAATTCATAGCCATAGCAAGCCTCTGAACAATTGATAGAATTTTAGTTGTTGTAGATTTGCCGGGCTGTATGGCCGTGGCATTGGCATTGTAGGACCTGGAGTTTCACCAGCAGGTGTGACTGGCATCCTCAGAGGTATAACACAGAAAGATTGAGTACTCTCTGTGTCAAGGTGAGAAGAAAAATGGTAGGCAGGTAATTTATATCTACTCAGGAAGGTGGGGTAGGGCTGAGTCATTATCTTGTAGGAGTTCCCCAGGTTGTGACAAGCTAATAGAGGAGCTTTTTGTCTTTTGCTGATCATAGCATCTGTTGTATTTTTATGGTGGGTTTGAATACTGTTTGCAGGTTGTGTTCTTTCATAAATTTTCCTATCTGATAAGTGATTCCTTTAAAGAGACCCCCTCACTTCTGCAGGAGTATACCACATACCATGCAGTTGTGGACAGGTTTACATCGGGACCACACAGCGTAGCATTCAGATAAGAATAAAAGAACATGAAAAACACTGCAGACTGAGCCAACCTGAAAAATCAGCAGTGGCTGAACATAGCTTAACTCAAACAGGACACAGTATCTTATTCCAAGACACTGAAAGGCTGGAAAACACATCCAATTACCATGTCAGATTACACAGGGAAGCCATTGAAATTCATAAACATAAACACAATTTCAACAGGAAAGAAGAGAGTTTAAAAATAAATAGGGCATGGTTTCCTGTCCTGAAAAACACAAAATGCTCTACATCTTACAATAGCACTACAGATAAGATTAGAATTTCAACAGCCAATCTATATGCAAAAGGAAAGCTCCTCCATTAGCATGTCACAGCCTGGGGAATTCCTACAAGATAATCTCAGCCCTACCCCACCTTCCTGAGTAGATATAAATTACCTGCCTACCATTTTTCTTCTCACCTTGACACAGAGAGTACCCCATCTTTCTGTGTTATACCTCTGAGGATGCCAGTCACAGCTGCTGGCGAAACGTCAGGTCCTACAATGCCAAGACCACAGCCATACAGCCTAGAAAATCTACTACAACTAATGAACTCCAGCCATGAAAGCCTTTGACAAAAGTTATATATTATTTTAGTAGCTAAGAAGTGAAGCTGTTCTCCAAGTTATCATCAGAATATTGCTTACAGCTCCAAAACAGTTGCTTCGATACAAACATGGTATAGCCCTTGATGGAAAAAAGGACATGGAAACCCTTGTTAATTATGAAACCTCCATATGTTAATCAAAGCTCAAGGAACTGTCTGATTCACTACCATATATAATCTAAGCAATTAGCATAGATAATCTACCACAAAAATGGAAAAGAAACAAGTACCTGAAATCTTGTAGCAAAATGGTATTTTGAATTTAGACTTTTTAAAACCACTTTAATAAAATTACTGCCACAACTAACTGCAGCAGATTAGAGACTCATTTTCTAAAAATAACATTAGCTTCACCACTGAAACTGGATGATAACTTCTAAAATGATTCTTCATGAAGAAATGTGGCAACCAACATTTTATCTCCCTACCACAACCACCATATTCCCATTTTAAGGACTGGACAAATCACATCCTATAAATTTAAATGGGCTGCACATTTTCATAATCTTCATCAACAATCCTTGAATAGCAGATTAAAATTTTTGCCCCCCAGATCACTTGTGGGGAAGGAAATACTGCAGCTTGCACAGGTGTGATGGTTCATTCTTCCTTATGACAAAGAAGATGGTACCAATCTTCTTGCCATTTATATCCAAAGGTATTATGTACTTCGGATTGAAACAATTTCCTTCTAGCAGCAGGAAAGGTAATGGTTGTTCATTTATAATAATCAATACATACATTTATAATCTGTTGTTTCTAAATACTGAGACATTTGAACTTTTTCCTTTTAAATCCACTTGGGTATGATATTAGAAAAAGGGAACCATTCCTTTTACAGAATCTCATATGGAATAACAAAAGATTCAAGGTGGTCTTGCCATTTACCAGGAATCATAATATGCTCTTCCTTCACTATCCTCAAAAGAGAATTTAGTTGATGTTAGTAAAACTTCTTCTAATGAATAATACAGACCTTTCAGTATTGGCCTTACTAAGGAGCTTCATTCTCTGTGATGATGAGATCTCCACTGTTTTGTTTGATCACGCCCTGCATGTAAGAGAGCACTGGCCCACACATTACATAACAAACTAGCCACAACTTGCCAAGTGCTGTAGAAATAATTGGCAATCTATTTCAAAAGTTTAATTAGTGCTAGGTCTAGGGGTTCCCCACTTTCCTAACATGCAAGCTTTTCCAGCACTAGAATGCAGATGACACGAGCTGACTGGTCTATGGCTTCTGCTAGCTAACTCAATAAGTTATCAAAATCCACAAAGTACAAAATGTTTAAAAAAATAAAACCTGTCTATAAAATAATAAAAGAGTACTTGAAACAATGCAAAAAGCATATAAAAGCATTAACAAATAAAGGCAAAAAATGCATCCTCCATATTTTTACTGGAGAGCTGCAAAGTTGTAATCTTCTGGCAGAGATGCTGAATAAAGATGTATTCTGTAAGTAAGCACCTCTAGCTGGGGATTCCACACTGAGGTAACAGCACTAAGAAAATCCCACCTCCTCCCTTGAAGTCCTTACCTCTAAAAATGCCCTTCATTCTGGACAGAGTATACACAGAAGAAGATACTTCCTCAGGTGTGTAGGCTCTGGCTGAAGAAAAGCCAGCACGTTAAATTGATTCAAGTTTCCATCAAACACATAAATTCTCTGTGACCCACTGCCTAGACTATTCAATGTTAATCCCTCTTTGACCAGTGCAGTCCCATTCACCAGTGTCCAGTTAGCCTCAAAAAATTTCAAAACATTGCAAATTGCTAACATTATATTACAAGCAAGGAATTCTGTTTTGCCCCAGCACTCCCAAAGGAAGACACAAAACATGAGTTGCCAGCTCTGGGTTGGGAGATACCTGGAGATTATGGAGTGGAGCACACACCCCAAATTCCTGCTCAGCCCTATATAGCAGCAAACTAATCCTGTGCCTGCCCCTAGGGAAGGTGAGTGGGTCAACTACAGTGAGAAGGCTGAAAGTGAGAGGGAGCAGCAAGGCAAAATGGCTGGCTGCCCTCATCTGTTTGGCTGTTTTCTTCACAGCCAATGGAGCCTTGTGCTTCATTTGCAGTAAGTTGGGGTCCATCAACCCACAGCCTAATTTGTTGTGAATCTCACACAGCTAGGTACATTAACACCTCTACACATTCTCAGTGGATACAATAGCAGGCTCGTCTAGCCTTATTGTGCTAGATATGAGCGATGGCCAGAGGTCATTTTGGGAGGGATCGCGGGGGATCGCAGTTCCCCTGGGTGAGGTATGGGGGGCGGGGCACATGATGAAGCCCCGCTCCCCGCTTCCGGCCGCCCCGCTTCTGGCCCTCATTCAGCCAGGAGGAGGCAGGAGAAGAGGGAGGGTAAGTTGCTTCCTCCCTGCCTCTCCCCACCCCTGCCTGCCTGGGGCCAGGGAGGGCCTTCGCGGGGCTTCCTTGCACTCCCGCCGGCCTTGCAGGTCCACCACCGGGCCCCTCATGGGGCTCGGCAGTGGAGCTGCAAGGCCGGCGGCGGCGGCTGGGACCGTTGGGGGGCGCGGCGTGTGGCCTTATGACACACTTCCAGTGATGTCAGGGGGTGTGGCCTTATGACACACTTCCGGTGATGTCAGGGGGTGTGGCATATGCTAATGAGTTATGCTAATGAGTCCCCCTAGCTCTTTTTCTACGAAACGATTCCTGGCGATGGCAAAGGGGATTTGTACAGGTACACACATAGATTCACAGCCGAAGTTTATAACCAATGGAAAACAACAAGCTGAAAAGGCCAGTTTGAGTGGTGATGGCATGAACAGGAAGGAATGGGCAATTTAACACAAATATTGGTTAGCTGTTTGAACTTCAGTTGGCTACTAGCAGCATAGATTTTTTTCCCCGCTGAAATTTGGGGGAGGTTTACTCTCCCTGTTGATCTCTCAGCAAATGACAAATAAATAGCTTTACGTACCTACAAATTAACTGGAAGGTTTCTGTTACTGCTTGAGATGAAATGAATTCTACTGCACTGCATTTCTCTTGTCATGCTGTCTGCACTATAAATATATTTCAAATCACATTTTGATACATGTAGACTTTAACAATGTGCAGAGCACTTAGGGCAGAATGAGTTGATAATTCACAAACTATGTAAGTGAATGAAAAAAGACAATTGTTCTGTTAGCTGAGATGGACAGACTGAATGTATGTTTGCAAGGAAAGGAATATGAGATATTTGAAAAACAATGGAAAGAAGTTTTATGTCTGGTTAGAAAAGATAAAAAGTGACTCGCAATGATAAATGTAATGTATTCGATATGTTGGATATGAGTGATAAAATCAATAAATAAAAAGTTTTTTTTAAAAAAAGACAATTGTTCGATTTGGATGGGAATAAATTTAGTTTGTGGTTTCTGTTTGTTTTTCTTCAATCTCTCCAGCTCTCCCACAATTACTGTACAACAAGGGGAAAATTTCTCTGTCTGTGCTGTAGGAGATGGAATTAGTCACAGTACCAACACATCTGGATGTGAAGAGACTTACAGTAAGCCAGCTACTCAAAAACCACATTGCTGATTTTTAGGTCATAAGGTAAATGGGAGGTTCTGTTTCTATTGATCTCTGTTGGTGTATGTGACTGAAAAGCTATTACAATACATTTTTAGTGTGGGGAAAACATTGTTTCTAAAATCATAAGTATATTTTTCTGCAAATTCCGTAAAAGATGGCTTTTTTCTGCCTTTGCTTTTTAGTGTGCCACCATAACAGCAGAGGGAATAGGCAATACAAATGGCTGACTGGTTTGAAAAATTCCAGGGGCCCAGGCTACTCGGGGAAATCCTGGAAGGCACAAACTACTCTGCTCTAGGCTGTTGAGAGAACAAGGTCATTCCAATTTTCTTTTCCTTTCATTTCCCTTCATTCAGCTGTATGAAACCACGAAAAAGGAAAGCAGTTGGAAAAGACCTTGAAGAAGACACACAGTCCCTGGGCCCTAGCTGCTACCTACAAGACGGACAGGGAATTAACTTTTGCTTAGGGCAGCAAAATAGTTTGAATTTGCTCTGGCAGCTCATGCTAGAGATTCTTCCCATGAGCGAAGGAGAGGAAAAGTGTGTGTGGTACCATGCAGAGATTGAAGTCATTGCTCCAGGTATGTGAGTGTATACATTAAAGAATTTTGCTGTACCTTACCTTAGGGCACTCAGCTTTTAAACTTTGATGTTGTTTCATCTGCCCGTTCTATAACTGTTACCTTGTAAATTTTTGGCCATAGTACCAATTAAAGCAGTAAGATAACCACAAAACTTCTCTAATGTGCCTCGCCCCACTCCTTCACATGCAATACCTACATGTCATTGCCTTCAAAATAGGCACTTGGAGAAAAATCTAGCAATCATCACGCACCTGATAGTTGCCATAGCATTTTTTTTTTAAGAGCCTTGGTGGAACTGTTCCTAGGAGCATGCTGCCAATGCACGCCAACAGGAGAGAATATTCACTGTATTAATTAATTTTCTACAATTTATTTCATTAACACGTTTCCAGCATAAAGTTCTCACTAACTTCTGTTGAAAAAGACTGCAAAACCCATTGCTTGCAACTTCAAGGAATCCCCCTTAAAGACCCAACCTTCGATCAATCTGCTGTCAGAGCAATCACGGACATGGTAGCTCCTGAACGTTATTTTCAAATGTATATGAGAAGAAAAACAAACCCCCTGGATGTTACAGAACTCCCTGCTGCAAGATGTGAAGGTGATCAGCTTGTAAGAAAGAATTTCAAAAATTCAAGGAGCATCGTTGGATAAATGGTTACTAGCAAAAAGAGATACACAGAAATGATATCATGAGATAATGTATCCCTGAATACCTGGTGCTGGGGGCAAACAACAGGACGGGGCCTTGATACCCTGCTTGCAGGCCTTCCACAGGACCTGACTCTGACCTGGTGGAACTCTCAGCCAAACGACATCCATGCCCTGCTGTGGGACCTAGTTCCGCCGGGCTTGTAAGGCACAGATGTTCCCACCGACTCTGGTTGGACAGCAACATTGCTTATTACTTCCCCCCTTGGGGTAAGCAATCTGTTTTAGATGCCATCTGAAATGGTACTTTAACCTGTTTTATTGTTTTTAACTATTTTAAATTTGATGATGACTGTAATTTTTAATGTTGTACACTGCCCTGAGCCCCAAGACTGGGGGAGGGCAGTCTAAACATCAAACAAACAGTTTGGCAACTGTTGGAAAAAAGAATGCAGGACTAGATGGATCTTTGATCTGATGCAAGAGAGCTCTTCTTGTGTTCTTATATTCAAGAGTGACAGCAAAGAATACCGAGCTCTGTGGAGCAAGACAAAAGCTTGATCTCAGGATGAGGGAAAAAAGGTGAAGACCTTGGAGTGTGGTTGCAAGAGTAGCTATATGTTCATCTGAATGTCTTCTGTCTTTTTCATTTGTCCTTTCCTCCCTGACCCTGAAATACCAAAATGTAGTTCAAAAACACCAGAGTGCAAAATCCATTTGAAGTCTAGCAATGGGGAAAGAATGGCTGACTGCTTGGAAAGCATACAAAAAGAGCAGGTGTGCATGCACAATCACAGAGGTTAGCAAAATTGCTGGATCACTGACATGGATTTCTCATTTAAATGAACGGAGGAGTAAGCGACAGAGATTGAGTAGAGTGACAAAATAAAACTGTTTAGTTTTGTTTTGTTTTAGTTTGGATTACTGGTTCTGGGGAAAGCAAAAAGACTCTCCTGCATTTGTCAGAAGCAGTGTTCCCTCTAAGCTGAGTTAGTGTGAGCTAGCTCACAGTTTTTTAGCCTCCAGCTCACAGATTTTTGTCTTAGCTCAGGAAGGATGGCTCCAGAGCAAACTAATTCATGCAGTAGCCAAATTGCTCACTCACAATTTCAATGCCAGTAGCTCACAAAGTAGAATTTTTGCTCACAAGACTCCACAGCTTAGAGGGAGCATTGGTCAGAAGGCGTTTTTAATTTATAAGAGAAATGGCTTTCTACTATAATCTTTTTTTGTTAGTTGGTATATTTTTATTTCCATAAAGACTAAATAATATTTACCATTTCAAATCTCAGAAGGCAGGTAAGATATAACTCAAATATGTCTACGTAGTTACAACTGAGGTAAAACTGCAAAATCTGTCTTTATAAGATAAAATGTTTTTAACAAATAAAAGCATACATAGCACAAACAGTGCATTTTTACAGTTTTATGATGTGCCCTTATTCTCTAGTTTCTTTTTATTAAGGAAACACTGAAAAAAATCATTCTAGTTTCTTTTTATTAAGGAAACACTGAAAAAAATCATTCATAGTTTAACTGGTTCCCAAAGTTTTAGTGATAGGGCTGCCAAGCCGCGGTGGGGGATCCGTGTGTCTTCACAGGATCCCCGCTGCGGGGGACAGCGATACGCGTTGCACCGCCGTCGCCAGGATGTGACGCTAAGCGTCGCTCTGGCAACGGGACTCCAGGGGATCTGCACTAGTGGGGCTGCCTACCCGCACTAGCATCCCATCCTCGTCGCCAATTGTTAAGTCATGGGCTTAACAAGAGTCGGAGAGTGATTTCAGCAAGAATGCGGCTTTTATTCTTCAGCTTCAGTACTTCTCCAACACAGTACAACATCAGTCAGCCAGAACCAGCACAAGACAAAGACACATAGCAGCTGGCCTGCTTTTAAACATTTCCTGGCTAATGTAGCCACACACCCACTGTACAAATAGCAACCTATCAGGTTGAACAGATAATGACCAATCACAAGCGCTCCCGCTCTGTATAGTGATTGGATGACACATCCTGGGCTAGTGCTCCTATTGGTTACATTAGGATCCTAGCCCAGGCCGAAGCTTTACATTGTACTTCAATTAGATGTTTCACATACATCAAGTACCATACAGTTCAGTGCATTCAGGTCTCTTTGAATACACAACACAACTCACAGAAAAACATCTAGTACACATATCAGAATCATTGGTGCATAATATTAGTATGGTTGGTGTAACAGCTGAACAGCTGTTTGATTCTACAAATCAAAGGAGGTGGAAACCATTTCTTTACAAGAGGACTAAGGGTGTATATTGTCACCCTGCTTATTTAATTTATATGCAGAGTACATCATGTGAAATGCTGGCCTGGATGAATCACAAACTGGAATTAAGATTGCCGGGGAAAACATCAACAACCTCAAATATGCAGATGATACCACTCCAATGGCAGAAAGTGAAGAAGACCTAAAGAGCCTCTTGCTCAGGATGAAAGAGGAAAAGCACAAAAGTTGGCTTGAAACTTAACATCAAAAAATCTAAGATCATGGCATCTGGCCCCATCACTCCTTGGCAAATAGGAGGGGAAGTCATGGAAGCAGTGACAAACGTTACGTCCCTGGTATCCAAGATCATTGCAGACAGTGACTGCAGCCATGAAATTAAAAGATATGTGCTCCTTGGGAGAAAAGCTATGACAAACCTAGACAGCATAATAAAAAGGAGAGAAATCACCCTGCCAACAAAAGTCCATATAGTCAAAGCAATGGTATTCCCAGCAGTAATGTATGGCTGCAAGAGTTGGACCATAAGAAAGGCCGAGTGCTGAGGAATAGATGCTTTTGAATTATGGTGCTGGAGAAGACTCTTGAGAGCCCCTTGGACTGCAAGGAGATCAAATCAGTCAATCCTAAAAGAAATAAACCCTGACTGTTCCCTGGAAGGCCAGATACTGAAGCTGAAGCTCAAATACTTTGGCCACCAAATGAGAAGGGAGCACTCACTGGAGAAGACCCTGATGCTGGGAAAGATTGAAGGTAACAGAAGAAGGGGACAGCAAAGGATGAGATGGTTAGACATCGTTATTGACACAACTAACATGAAATTAAGCATACCCCAGAGGATGATGGAAGACAGGAGGGCCTGGCGTGATGTGGTCCATGGGGTCGCAAAAGTTGGACATGACTGTGCGACTGAACAGCAACAAAATTAATCATATAAATTCTTAAACCTACAAAAAAGCCATTATTTTATTCATTAGAGAAAGAAAGAAAGAAAGAAAGAAAGAAAGAAAGAAAGAAAGAAAGAAAGAAAGAAAGAAAGAAAGAAAGAAAGAAAGAAAGAATCAAGTCCCACTGTCCCAGATTTCCCAAATCAAGTTCCACTCTCCCAGATTAAGTCAAATTCAAGGTAAAGCTATAGACACTTGGCATACTATGGATATCAATGGCTTCTCACAGAATTATAGGTTCTGCAGTCATGCAATTGAAACCCAGTTTTTCAAGATGCTTTCTTATAACAACACAAATGCATCAGATACGATTATATACGCTTCAGTTGGCTGGAAAAGAGCTCATTGCAGATTTCTCTGTATTCACAATTATTTGACAAGAGATATACTATTCAACAGAGAGAAGGTGTACATTAGCACTGCTATAAATATGGGGATCACTGGAGAAGACCCTGATGATGGGAAAGACTGAAGGTCAAAGAAGACGGGGACGGCAAAGGATGAGATGGTTAGACAGTGTCATAGATGCAACGAACATGAAGTTGAGCCAACTTCAGAGGACGGCGGAAGACAGGAAGGCCTGGCGTGATCTGGTCCATGGAGTCGCAAAGAGTCGGACTCGACTGTGCGACTGAACAACAACAACAAAAATATGGGGAAGAAGGAAATAAATGGACCAGTCCTTTACTCCTTCCAGCTGCTTTTGCTGTAACATTTCTCCTTGCTTTCTATGGACAACCTTGTTTAAGGCTCAGCTAGTTCTGCCCCTCCTTTCCTTGGCCCCACTGGACCCCATCTGCTACAACTTCTTTCATTCTTCTGCTGCCTTCCCCCATTTCCTTTTCCAGCATCATGTCCTCATACCCACCTCATCTCCCTTTCCTGGGCCCGGCTTGCTCTGCACTTCTTTTCATAAGACTCCACCATTACCTTCCTCCCCAAACTCTAACAATTGCCTAGCACTAAGCCCATAACTCTTTGTCTTCAGCTAAGTTTTAGTCAGGTTATTTCTAGTCAAAATTAACAGGGGATTGGCTTTTGTGGCTGATGTCTGAAAGTAGTCATTCCCAAGGTAGCCTTGCAGACAGTTTTCCTCTGCAGCTACTAGAAGAAGGGGCATGTGTCTAGGGAGATTTAGTCCCTTTATTCCGGAAGTGAAGACAGGCAGACCCAGGTCCTCACTTGAATACAGACTTCAGTACTGCAGACCGTGTGCATAAGTGATGTGTGTGTATAAGTGATTGAGAGACTGGATTAGCCAGCACACATATGAAATTCATCAGGGTAACCTTAGAGATATATCTCATAGCTGTCGCTACAGGATGTATTAACAATTCTAATGGGGGCTGTATGAATAGCAGAGATAGAGAATCAATCCAAGTACTTATGTGAACAACATTTTCCATCTCTACAGTGCTGTTTTCCAGTCAAATGACAATATGGTTGCCAATTTATACAACATCCAAATGGGGTTTTTTTCAGTACCCAAGCCAATGATTTAGATGATGGGTAGCTGTAACAACGATCCCTTTGAACATCAAAGGAAGCTCCTTAGTTTGCGTAAGAATTCCAATTCATTACATTATATGGGTGGGGTTTATTTTTCTTTTCTATTCATTTGGGACACTACAGCACAAAACTGCACAGTCAGAAGACAGCACCAGGTAGAGTGGGCAACAATTCTGTTATATTTTGAGAAACTGAGGGCTGTTTATGGACTATCTCAGGTTTTTAACCTTCATTTTTAATGTATCACTTCTTACAGTTTATTCAGGGTGGGGTTTAATTCTAAAAAAAGCAAATAAGAATAGCCCAGAAGTTTTGGTGTTGTGTTTTTTTCTAACTGGAGGTCAAGCCAGCTATTTCCCCCCCACAAAAAGTCTCTGTAAGAAAGTAATTATGAATGAGCAGAAACTGCCAAATGAAATTGTCCAAGCTGATGCCAATAAGCATTCATGAAACAGCATTCCATCATCACAATATCTTGACTATAGCATCATGCATGCAACTCTTCAGCTGTAGATATTACAGAGAAAGAAACATTAATGTTATGAGACACTCACTTGACTTTGATGTGGAAAATAATTTGAGTCTCTATCAAAATGGCTGCCCCCCCTCCCCCATGCACTGCACACAGAAGTTCATGAAGACTCAGTGTTACAGGAAGGCTAAACTGGGGGGGGGGAGAGAAACCCACTTATTGCTATTCATTTACAAAATCCTTAAAGATCGGTGATATGATTGACCTCACAACAGGCCCTTCTTTTTTGCAAAGCACCCACAGAGGGGACTATTTGCACTAGAGAAATTACAGCAGGTAAGACACCTCCCTGCCAATCATAGTCTGCCTTCCCAAATGCTTTCTTCCCATGCCAGTATTTTAGATTGCTCGCAGGGACAAAAGAAGCTGGGGAGGAGTTGTGCCATCATTGGTGCGAAGAAGAAGACAAGTTGGATTTATACCCTGCACTTCATTCAGAGTCTCAGAGTGGCTTACAATCTCCTTCCCTTCCTCTCCCCACAGCAGACATCCTATGAGGTAGGTGTAGCTGAGAGAGCTCTGAGAGAACTGCTCTTGAGAGAACAACTCTGAGAGAACTGTGACTGACCCAAGGTCACCCAGCTGGCTGCATGTGGAGAAATGGGGAACTCAAACCCAGTTCTCCAGATTAGAGTCTGCTGCTCTTAATCACTACACCAAACTGAGCTCATGAGGTTCAGGGAGAGGCCAAAAGCAGGCTGCAGTCTTCACACTGAATCATGCATTACCAATCTAAAGAGAGGTTATCATAAGACCAGAGTTAAAATTAGGTAACTGTCCTGTTACTGTGCATGTGGCTATTACAACCTTCTGCAGAAAGTCTGTTTTCTCCTACCACTGCTGCTTGACCGCTAAGCAACCTTTTGGGAATATTTTGCTTCTTCTTTGATTTAACAGCAGTAAAGTAAAACAAAAGAAGTAGGAACTGAGAGCCAAACAAGTTATGCAGCAGGTGATTCATGAAGAGATTTATGTTGGGGGTGAAGTATGGCTTCATGTTAGCCTTAAATTGGGATGAATTTGGGACAAGGGGGATTCACTTGCCCTGCCTTATTTTCTAGCTGGAAATTAACCATCCCCAAGACACCCCTCATTAGAACTGATCTGGATAGGCCAGGCTAGCTGTTCTCACCAAATTCTGGAAGCTAAACAAGATTGATATTTGGATAGAACACCAAGGAATACCAGGGTCATGAAGCAGAGGCAGGCAATGACATCCTGTTTGTCCTCCAGGAAAATACAGGCACCATTCAGGTACAGTTATTTTCCCCTCACAGATCAAATAGTAGATCTGAACAGATATTTTCATTAGGAAAATGGCACCTGCCCCTAGCACCACACCCTCTAGAATTCCTCCTTCTCAGTCGGTTTTTACGCAAAAAAAACCTCAGCTGAAATCTTCCATGGATCTTTAACTGCCACTACAGGTTTTCCCTGAGACAGCGTTAGAAATGCAGGTTGTGGGTCCTGTCCATACGAGGCCTTTTGGGCCGGGAACGGGACGGAACGGGGGCGGAGCAAACGGGCACGATCCCACGGCAACATCTGGGAATCGTTGCCTGCCCGTCCCTGTTCCGTCCCAAACGGCGATACCGCGCTGTAAAAAAGAACCACCTACCTAGGTGGTTGTATCCCTTCCAGCGCCGCAAGCCGGGCCGTGGGATCGGGCGGCGCGTCCTTGCGCCACCGCATCCCAGCCCCCGGCCGTACTGTGCATGCTCGAGCATGCACAGTTCGGCAGCCTCCCCCTCCTATCGGACTTAGTTGAGTCTGGTCCACATGTATCTTATATGCTATATTTTCTGAACACTATGACAATAAGTCTCCAAGTTAACCCCAGCAAGAATATTTTTTCCCTCTGCAGCTTAAAAGTATGTCCCCCCTGTCATCTAATTAATGCCCTTTAAAAGTGCCAGAATTTCGTGATATTACTAAATCAATTTCAAATACACAGAGAGTCGTATCTGATGGCTGTAGTGTGTGGCTGAAGCTGGAGAGCTGCTAGCAGTAAATAACAGAACTGGTTTTGATGACGCCTTACAAGAGATAAGGGCTAACAAAACAACAGCATATGCATTGTATTTAGAAAATCCCTGAAAACCTAAAATGCAACTATGCTCATGTTTAGAAAGTGCAACCTTGTTAAGCAGAGGGGAAAGGAAGTGTCGGAATCACAAAGTAGTACAAAATAACTAAAAATAGAGTTGGTTATCTTTGTTAGCAACAAACCACCTGACCCTAAAATGTGCAAATGCAATGGCAGCTCTTTCAGAAACACTTCTAAAAATAAGGGAAATGCTATGTAGTGTAAGTACTCTAGCAGATTTTTGATTTGCTACGTTTGCAGCAAATGTTGCTCAACAAGAATTAGTAAAAACATTCCTTAAACCTGAAATAACATACATGATTATCTCTAAAATTCTAGTCTCGATTCAACACATGCACATTCATTATCTGTCAACTGAAAGATTACAAGATATGGGGTATGTGTAAAAAACCCATCATTTATACAACAATACAGATAGAACTTTCATTCTAGCTCAGACTTACGAAGATTTCTTAAACTGACAGGTTCAAATGATAGATTGTGGGTGGCTGAGGTTCAGTTTCCATATATAGCAGAGGATGTGGTGAAACACAGTCCTGAATGGTACCATTTCTGTTGGGAAGGGTTATATGGTCACGTCTATCAATAAAATTAAAATGGCCACATATTCAAAACTAATATGTCAGGCAGACAGCTAGAATAGAATTCTACTCCCTGACATGTACATTTGGAATAGATAGATAGACAGAAAGACAGACAGACACATTTGGACTATATAGATATATAAAATGAACATGAAATCTTGGTGAAGTGGTACAATCCAGAAACAATCTTACCATCTTATCTGCTGTTTCTATGAACTATGCCTGAATTATGAGATATCAAGCATGGACAGGCATGTATGAATTAGCTTTTCATCTTGAGTAATTAAGTTATTTTCTAATGAAGAGGTAACCTTAAGTTTTTTCAGGTATGCAAGAAAGGCAGTTGCAGTGGAAGACTTCTAATTAAAAAAAGAGTTGAGGATCTTGCATTCAGATGTCACAATAAAACGTGGAATGTTTAAACCACAGTTTGTCAAACAACTCCTAGTTAGTATACCACATGTACATAATAGAATACAGTTTGTTCTTAAAACCACATTAGTGTGTTACTTGCTTCTTTTCAAACACAAGCAGACACCCTAGATGCTATCCCTAGTTCCCCTGCATTACCACACTGTTGGCTTCACTACATTTGCTTCTCACTTGGTATCTGATGACTGTAAGGTTGCCAGGTTCAATCTTCTCCTGGCGGGGGTATTTGGGGAGTGTTGCAAGAAGGGGTGGGGCCACCCCAATGCAATTACATCATTCAGAGTTATGTCATTGTGTCAGGGACACAGCGCAGTGCTGCACATGCACGCCTCCCGCTTTCCCCCAACCATTTAAAGGGAACCGTCGCAGCTTGTAGGGTGGGAGCCAGCTTGGAAAGAGCAGTCTCTGTGTGCGCCTGTCTTGCAAGCTGTGAATTTGAAGCTTGCAGGACAGGAACCAATGGCCCCCACTTGGAAAGAGCACATGCCCCACGCACCTGCCCTGCAAGCCATGAATTTGTGGCTTGCAGGGCAGGTGTGCACCATGCCAGCTGGGGCCACAGATGACTGCTGGGGGCAAAGGTTCCGTGCTGGCCACCTGACCAGCATCTCGGAGGAGCCCCAAAAATCTGGGGATCCCCGTCTCCACCTGGGGACTGGCATTCCTAGATGACGGCAATAACTGGAAGTGGGAAGGGGAAGGGGGAAGTCTTAGGCATGAAAGGCTCTTCACTTTTGAATAAGGTCAGTTCCCTTCCCCTTTCTGCCTAGGTGCTTCACAGAATTCCTGAACTTTTAAAATCTAAATCAAGATAAACCTTTAGTCACCTAAATCTTTCTCTCTTGCTGATCACCAAGTGCCGTGCCCTCCTCCTTTCTGTTTAGCCACTTCAATACATCTCCTAATCTATATTCAGCAACAAAATAGGTATTTTACAGCTCCTATTTCTTCTTGCTTCACTGCTTTTTAACTTTTTTCCTTTGGAGAGACTGATTTTTGAAGCACATCCCTACTTGGTGAGTCACTATTAGGACAAGGGGATGGAGAGAGGACACAGGGAAGAATGGAGGGAGTATTTTTAGAAAGCATCATCTACAGCTGAATGCAACCAGACTGTCAACATTTTCTGTTCGTCTGTGCTTCTTCCACCCTGTGCAGGAGAAAAAGGAATGGTGCTACTAAAAACTCTGATTTCTGCATTTAGACACCATGACAAATCCCAGTTAATGATTTAGTCACAAACCATGAGTAGGAATCCAAATTTAGCACCCACCAACAAACTAGATCTCGTTGGGCAGATGTCACACTTAAACAGAGTTTAATTAAACCAGTTTTTCCACGTGAAAAAAGGGAGGAGGGGATTCCCTTTGATCCTCAAAAAGGCTATGCTAGGGACCATGGAATATGTATGGACAAAAGCCATATGGGAAGTCATCTTGGGTCCCTGCCACACGGCAGGGAAAAGGATGGCTGATCTGCGGCTAAGGTGAGCCGCACCAAAGTTGGAACGCCGCGGCGGGATCCCACGGATCCCCTGAGTCGCGGCGCTTCGCTCCCCGGCACGATCAGATGCCGGGGAGGAAGAGTCGGATGGGAGGGGGAGGCTGCCGAACTGTGCATGCTCAAGCATGCGCAGTACGGCAGGGGGCCGGGATGCACCGGCGCAAAGACACGCCGCCCGATCCCACGGCCCGGCTTGCGGCGCTCTAATGGATACAACCACCTAGGTAGCTGGTTCTTTTTTAGTGCACGTTTTCGGCAGTAGGGACGGATCAGGGACGGGCAGGCAACGATTCCCAGATGTTGCCGTGGGATCGCGCCCGTTTGCTCCGCCCCCGTTCCGTCCCCCTCCCGGCCCAAAACGCCTCGTATGAACAGGGCCTTGAAGAACCAGAAAAAGTTGTTGCATGTATTTTGGGCAGATATCAACAAGACTTTAACAATTGTTCCACAATCCATTAGTTATGTTGATCTGATACAGCAGGTATCTCTTGTGAAACTACAACTGAAGTAAAAGCAAACCAAGACTCTAATTCCTGCAACTAGTTCCTTCTACTAAAAAAAAAAAAAAATCACTGGTCTCTCTCTCTCTCTCTTTCTGTTATGCCAGGTGGAGTCATTAAACTTAAATTCTAGATCTGTGGCAGTCCAGCAAATTTGTGCAGCCTTACCACGGTTATTCTATGTTTTGATATTGCCTTTTAGTTTCCACTTCTTTTCCAGTGTGTTTGCAACACACAGGCTGCACTCACACAAACTAAATAATCCACTTTCAATCCACTTTTCAACTGGATTTTGCCAGTTCACACAGTAAAATCCAGTTGGAAAGTGCACTGAAAGTGGATTGAAAGTGGATTATTAAGGCCCGTCACACAGAGAATTAGCCGCGCGATAGGGACAGCTGCCATGCGGATTTTACGGGCATGATCACACGTGAACATCTGGCAAGTGTCCCGCACCTGTAGGCAACCTGTGGCACCCGGCCGAAGAAGTGGAGTTAAAAGATAGTAGGTTTTTTTAGGGAAAGTGCAGTATTTTCTGGAAAATGTGCAGCACGGGTGGGCGTCGGATTGCGGAAGCGCTGGTATCCTGTCGCATTTGGCGCCCGTCCACATCCCACAAACACACATGCGAACAAACGTGGTACTGCTGCGTTGCCACGCTTCACCATCACCATGTGATCAGTGGCTGATGGCCTGAGCATGGAGCCTTGGGGAAAAGTTCTGATCGCAATACTGCGCTTCACTTTGTTCCAGAGCAAAAAGCCTCACTTCCCCCCCACCCCGGATTGTCTCGCTCATGTGACCGGGGCCACTGTGTGTGTGACAGTGGCCACAGTCAGCACTCTGAAGTCTGTAAATAAAAGAAACCGTTATTTGCTGAAGGTCGTCTATGGAGCTTCATAGTTGAGCAAGGACACAAACCCAAGGCTTGCACCTCAGTGCCTCCAGAATATTAAACAGTCAATAAGACTGACAAAGATCAGGCAGCCCAAAGAAAGCATTATGTAAAATTTCACACACAGCAGATTTACCTGAACTCTGTAAATCAACAGAGTGGGAGGGGGAGATCTTTTTTGGATTAGACTGTCTAGTCCAGTATTGTGTTCCCGATAGCAGCCAACAATATGATGCCTCCAGAAAGCTCACATGCAGTATCAGAAGGTGCTGACTTGCCCCTAGATGCTGAGGCATTCACTTGCCAACCGGCCCAGAGTAATTTGTGAAATACGGATGCCCTAGAAGGAAAAAGAAAATCACCTCTCTTCCAGAGTATAGAATCTTCAATGCCTAATCCCTTGCAGCCAGATCTTGCTACAAGCAACCAGATGAGTGGCTATTTACCAGTATTATCTCTAAACCGACACACATGTATACATGATATATACTGCTAGATGTCTTGGCAAATGCATGCACTGAGATTCTTCATTCATTGTTATTATTCTAATTTATTCATTTACATTGCTTTATTTATTCCCATTTCAGGAAGACAGACTAGAACAGATGACCATCTTGCAGTATGCAGTGTACACTCTTAATCCCCAGCACCCCTGATTTATGGCATATAAGATTATTCTCCCGCACACACATACACACACTTTTTGTAGGATCTGGCAGAAGAAACCAAAATGCTGCTTTAGATGTAAACCTATATAGCTCCTACATTAGGCCTGGTTTT
>NW_015177019.1:585764-589010 GCF_001447785.1 Gekko japonicus | reverse complement strand
ACATTGTTCTTCTGCAGCAGCATCTCTAAAATACAGATCTACAAGAAGTCATCGCACTGTAAATGTGTTCCATTTACTGTCTCTGTTTCACTTCTGCTCACAGGCTAATATAATTCCATTTTCCCCCTTAAAATGCACACAGGCTGCTAGACACATGTGCATGGCAAATGGAATCTGAACTTAGCTTAACAGCCTCATTTATTCCTGATGGTTTAAATTATTTCATCACAATTAATGACACCCCCTCAGCTTCCTGTGCAGTGCTGCCAGATGTTCTGAGACCACAAAGCCACTTGCTTCTTTGACGGCTAGTGACAAGTTGTCCTCTGAAGGACATTCCCTAGGTGTTAGCGCAGGATGACACCTCCATTGCTTAGCACCTCTCTTTACCTCCCTGAGTAGCAATAGCAAGAGGTGCAGGAAGCAATGAGAAACCCGCGACTGCTTTATTGAGGGCATATTATGTGAAGTGTTTTCAATTTCAAGGACTTTGCCTCTTGTGACAGGAGTCTCAGGATATGGAGCTTGTACGGAAAAGTGGAATGGCAAGTCAAACATGCTGTAACTCCTCACACACCAGCCTCTCTGTTTCCAAAAAGAAGAAGAAGACGAAATAATAGGTATTCAAATTTATTATCTCTTCACCCTCAAATCACACCGGTCCCACTTGCACATACATGTGAAGTTTTCAATTTGGTATGAATTTAACAGATTCCTGTTCCACTCATACACTGACAATCCATAGGAGCTGGTGCAGAGGCCAGAACAATTCCATATGTGTTTCTGGAAATCGAACTGGCACCCCCCTCAACAATAAAATATAATAATAAATTAAATAACTGACAACTTTCTGCCCTTTAATAGCACCAACATCTGGTCACAAAGTAGCTGTCTTACTCTCCCAAATAATAGGGTTTATCCCGTTCAAAGACTTTCGAACCTACAACCAGAGAGTTGTGTGACTGCCTTTCTCTTTTTCTTCTCTCTCAGGTTCTGCTGAATGTTCTGTGAGTAGACGAAGCTATGTGGATTTCTTATATTACAATAAAGTTACAAGCGTCTGCCTTAAAATCATAGGCGAGAGAGCTGTAATACATTTCCTGTATGTGATACTCATATGTGATACTTCTGTGCTCATATGGAAGGAGAACAAGGCAGATTACACAACATTCAAATAAAAAGAAGAAAAAAAAACTCTGCATGATCCTGAGGACACTCTCATTAGCAACCTTGGCAGCAGTATGACAGATATGACTCCTTTAAAAACGCTGAACCTGGCCAGGGAATCAAAGGTGGTTCAGTTAGCCAGAACGTCAGTTTTTTTAAAAAAAGATAGAACTCACACTACTGAGCAAACTGAAGGGAAGAATGTAATTTTTAATTCAACTATTCTAAAGGAAAATTTGTGGGAAAGGACACATTCAAATAAATCAGCCATGCTCAGAAGTTTCTTTACTTGCTCCTGATTCTGTGTGTGGCCATTCCTTCTTGTTATTATAAGCTACTTCAGGGAAAACTCACTAGCTCTTTCAAATCAGTTAAAACACGTTACCTAGGAATAAGGGAGTGTCTTTCTAGAATATTGAAATGTTTATTTCCCCATCCCCCCCATCTTTTAGAATGTCCAATTTTTATTTATTTTTTTTGCTGAAGAGATGTGGTTATTACAATTACTTTACCAGAAAATCCCACAAAAAGGCACACTAAAATTTCAAGAGTCTGAGGTGTTCCTACAAGCCTGACAGCCACAGGAATTAACCAAGTTACCTCATACTTTCCCCACACACACAAAAAGGGGGGGATGTAAAATAAATAAAACTTGGAAGGTTACCTACATGCAAATAATTAAAACAAACAATGTATTCTGGAGATTTATGGAGAGTCATTATTTACTTCAGTCTGGTGTCTCTCAGAAATGCTTTATCTGTTTGGTGGCAGGAGTGTGGAGGGGAGGGGAAGAAGAGAAGGAGCTTGAGTAAACTTTAAACTTTCATGTAGGGATGTATTGCCTGTGTGTCCCTGGCAGATGTGGAAAGGAGATGAAATGGGCAAGGGAGAATCAAATATCCCATCGCTGCAGGTTTGCTGAGGGGAAAGAGCACTGCAAAGATCTCACATCTGGCAATCATTTGTCAATAGCTGGAAAGAGAGCGGCAGGAAACTTTCTGGCTCTTGTGGAAGATGAAAAGACAAAAACCATGTGTCACACATGCACTACACTAGTACAATGACTACTACATCTATTGCTCTCCCCCCATTTATTTTTAATTTAATGATGTTCAGATATACTCTACTAGTTAGGGAAAAAATACAAGCTGCAGAGAGTATGTACGTTTCTCCCTCTCTTCCAAACAAACCTCAGAGTTTAAAAAAAATAAATCAAAACTTCAAACATAGACATCCCGGTACTTTGAAACTAGTGGTTTAGCCAGTAAGCAGAATTAAAATGAAAGGAATCGTAATAATTACACTGTAATATTCTATACAATCTTTACATTTTTTGAAATAGGGGAGATAACAAATGGCCATGAAAACAGTGTTACTGACCCCGTAGAAATCATGTCTGCAAGTGTCCTTTGCTCTTAGTGGGAAGCATCCAAACCATTTTCGCACTATTTATTCTGTGGAAGGTCCAAGAAGCTTTAGCAGCACTTGTTGTTATAGCTTATTCTGCAAGGAAAAATGTACTACTACTTGAATACACAGCAAAATTCACCGCTGCTAGTTGCATTATATTAGGAACGGTATATTTCCCAAACAATTAATGACAGTAAAGACTATGAGCAAATAAGGTTGTTAAGTAATTACACGAAGAATCTCTTTTAAACTTTATGGATATTTATACTTGTGTCCCTATATATCTGGCCTGGGGAGGAATAAGCAATCACAGGATGGTGGTGATCTCCTGACTTAAACACCACAGTATTATTTCAGGTCAGCTGTCCAATTAGCATTGGGTTATCACTTTTTGTAGAATAACCAAATGTTCCTGTCTACACATCTAGTTTAAACAGTATGTAAAAATATCTGTGAAACAAGCAACTGTGCATTAACTGCAGGAGTCTAATTGCAAGCAATATACCGTAATGCATCAGACAGAGACAAAAAAACCTATTTCATAATCAGCAAAACTTGTTGCTAAAAATAACGGTGGTACTTTCCCTAAATATTCCAAACTACTATGCCCACTGATAATGCAAAATCCAAACAAGAATGTTTTCTGGTTCATTTGGGGGGGGGGGGGTT
>NW_015177019.1:575259-585740 GCF_001447785.1 Gekko japonicus | reverse complement strand
AAAGATATTTGAAAAGATGGACAAATTTAAATGTGTTATGGTTGACTATTGCTTTTGGATGTCATGAAACAGCAGATGATACCAGATTCTCATGAAGTTATGTATCCTCACTGAACAATGACTGAAGCAAGACTGCAGAAAACAATACAGTTCATCTAAATTCACATACAGTGTGAAAATAACTAGATGAATGTGGGCCATTCCACACATTATGCCCAGCAAAATACATGTTTCTACCAAGTTTATATTCCAACAGGGAACTGCAGTACAGTTCCCTGATGAACATACCTTTGTGATACGCCATTGTGATACACACATCTGTTTCACTCAAATGTTACAATTTATAGATGTACACCTACGGCAATAAGACTAATGTCAGTTAAGTATAATTAATAATGAGAACTTAACCAATTAACAGTTATTTAGCACTGTACATGACATCTTCAAAATGCTGTCCAACCATAATCAGTCAATGTCTGCAGCAAGCAAGGCCATTTAGAAAAAAAATAGGGTTTGATATGCCTACAAAATGCCTGCATTTGTTTCACATCTTAAATATCTATCAAGTATGGTATTGCATTTTCTTCAGTTTAGCAAGAAACTTGTGACATTTTAACATTACTAACAAAATCAATTCCAAGAGTTCGTTCACTTCTTCTGTTAAGCATCAGTGGTAAAACATGTTGGCTGTGACTTAATTTTTTACTTCATTCCTGTTAACTGTCAAGCAAAATAAGTTGGACAGAATAGGAATATGGAAAACCTTTCCTGGACCAGTGATTTCAGGTGGTATTTTTGCATACCAACTGTCTCACAGACCATGTATGGTTCTCCTACACATGCTGAAAAATACTACTTTGTAAATTAAACAAAAGGTAATTTTAAAAAAGCCTCCAAGTGGTCTGATGAGGACTGAGCATAAACCAGGACACACGGAATTTTAAAAGCAGTCGAGGGTCACTTAGAGTAAAAAGAAATGGGGGGGGATTAAAATGTGCAAGCTTATGGGTGTTTGTAGAATCCTAGAGAGGAAGGGTTTTTTAAAAAAATAATCCCCCAATGGTTCCTTGTAATCTTCCATCTTAAAAGTTATTACTGAGGAAAGGTATGTGTGGCACCTTGAATATTCCACAGTGGTATGTAAATGCTAAGTACTAATATTAAGTAACAGAAGCAAGGGTTTTGTATGTTTGTTTAATACTTAAGGCGTAGAAAATCCATGTTGGTCCTCTTTTATAACTTTGACATTACTTTATACATTTTCTTCATCCAGGGGAAAAAAAATTGAATTCTTTGCTCTCAGCCCCAGTAGCTTAAACCAGAAATGCAAATGGTTCTAGAGAAAAGGCGACTCACTAATGAGTACTTTACACATATGTACGCTAGGAAACTGTAACGCTAGAATTCCAGGTTGTGTGCTTATCTCTCTTAGCTTCTGCTGCAAAGTCCTTCTCCCCTCTTGACAATCTGTGTCAGGTACTACATGCTTTCACTGAATCACCGATGCCATTTTACACACCATTATCAGCTGCCCCTAGTGCTATGCACACTACCATCCAAACACTCAGTTCTTACACACAGTAAAATAAATTTCTGATTGAAACAGCAATCTCTGTATAAGTGTATAATTGGTACAAGCAAGAGTTCTTCATCAGCAATTACCAGCAGTAAGTAGCCGACATATTAACCAGCACTTAATCTGTCCCTTTCACCCTTACAGTTGCTGTCATGTTGGATGTCCTATTGATGTGAGAACAGCAATAAAGTTCAACCAGAAGTTCAATTGTCAAAGTTTTTAAACCGAGAAAAAAAATTATTCCAATAACACAAAGGAGCTATAATTCCAAACATGAGTATAGCGCTCACACCATCATCCTACACCCTACCTGTCTATTAAAAGTTGGTCCTGGACCAATCCTGGAAGCAACTGGTGCTGGTGCTAAAAATCTAAGAAATATCTTGATCTAGAAAGTGGTTGCTATAGCAAGACCATATATTTAGGCTTTGAGTAACACAGCTAATTCTGGAATTAAATATTTGAAGCTGTGGCTACTTTATCAAAATTGTGTTCTCGTCAGCTAAAGAAAAAAGGTCCATTTCTCTTGTGTTCCACTGTCCTCCATAATGAATACTTTAGACGGGTCTCATTAGTTGGATCAAGCTAGTTAGGATGAAAACTGAAGTTTGGTCAAAGAGAACAATTCTAAACAGAACTATTCAGAATCCTACTGAAGTCTATTCAATGGGGTTTACTCCGAGAAAACTGTTCTTAGGATGGCAGTGTAAGTATGCCAGAGAATTTAGTTCTGCCCTCACTGTTCTAATTAATTGGTCATAACAGAAAAACAGGAATTTGTTACTATAATATGAGGGTTTCCAGGAAACAGAAAGTGGTGCTAGAGGTGACAGAGGGACTTGTACTTCCTCCCTGCCCCCCCCCCCTATAATGCAAGATGGAAGAATCTCCCTCAGGGGAAAACGTGTGAGCTTTTTCTGCATTTAGTAATCCCACCTTTGCCTGTCACAGTGGAAGTGCAGAAAGGGGATATACAATTCTCTCACATTTGCTTTTTCATCTCCTTTGGAATTAGAAGCTCCTGCCTCAGAACAGGACCCTGATTTGAGAAGAGAGCTTATGATACACAATTGAAATTGCCTACATGCAAGGCAGAGAAACATCCCAGAAGCTAAACAAATAGGAAGTTACCAATTATTCTCCCTCTCTCTACAGTATACTGTCATATGTATGCAACAACACTCAAGCTTTCTTTATAAAATGAAGCTGAATGAGAAAAGGCAACTTCTGGGAAACTTTGAAATGGAAAGGAAATGGATATTCCCTGAGTCAAGTGAACAGCAAATGTTTCTGGCATCAGAACCTTCAAACTGGAGAAGTCACAAGGAAGGCTTTACTGTTAAACAATGACAATACAAAGCAGTATTACAGCAATCTAGTCTCTAGAGAGTTTGATGTCTGACAGATACACTGGGAGATACAAGGGAAGAAGTCATATCAGGAGGGGAATACAATATATATCTAATCACTTTCTCATCAGTTATACTTGTGGCTCATGAGAAATCAGTTAGCTTCCCAATGAAAACACAGTGAGAATATACATCCACACAGCTTTCTGGAATGGTGAAAGAGTTTCATTCACAGCTTGGCCAAAACTCCAGAGAAACAAAGCATGGACAGACAGATAAAAGGACACAGAGAAAAAGCACACAAACATTCAAGATACTGTGACTAAATTTGGGCTGCAAATTGAAGTGCTTAGTAGAAACAAGTACTTGGGCATTTCAGAATATCACCTCAGATATTCTGCCTGTCTAATCAAATTTAGCCATTCTATCAAATGACCTAGGGAATCTATACTTGTGGTGGAGAGATCAGCAATTGTATTCTCATGAGAATCTGCTCTGTTGCCAAACTAATATACTCCCTGTGTGGCATTCTTGCAAGAACCTGCCAGATGTACTTTCATGCCAAGCCAATATAACACAGTCCTGTGCACTTCCCTGCTCCAGCTGTATTTAAATAGATTCTGCTACTCATGGCATTCTTCCTGCCACCTGTGATCCTGAGGGACACACATGCAGCATCCACCTGTACCAAATGGTTGAGAGTTTCCCTTTCAGTAGCTGCCCAGAGAGTCCCTCCTGAAGTTTCTTAAGCTTCCTAATGTTCAACTTGAGGATGGGGGCAGGTCTCCCTCTACACATCAGAGTAAGTTTCCCTTTAAATCTGAGGGAGTTTAATAAGCAAATAATGGTTCTGTGAGTGCAGTAGCTAAGAAGCTCAGAGAAACCTCAATGATGCATGCCCTTCCAGAGTGTAGCCACTTTTAATTTCTCTGTAGAGTTTCTGCACTGCCTAAAGCCAGACCAGGCTAGAGTGAGCTTTGCTTAACAATTATGATGCTCACGGAGTACAGAAACATGCCTTAGATGGTGATTATAATTTAAGCAACAATGTTACAACTTGCCCATTCTAAGCAATGTTCTGGGAAAGAAATTTTCAGTGGTAACTCATTTATGGTTCCGGAAGTAGAGCTAATATTCCCTGGGATGGAAGAATGGGTTTGCCATTGCTGCCATACCAGTGCCATACTACATATGAATGTGTTTTTGACTTCTATGGTTCTTGTATGATTAGATATTTTTACAACAGTCTAATTATACACTTAACCAAATAAAGACATAGTTAAGACACCATGTAAAGACATGGTGTAATTAAATTAACTATGGTTAATCTGGTTATCTAAGTGCAAACCATTCCTAAGTAATTGTGGTTAGTTAGGATATACCAAACCAGAAACTGAAATCGCTGTTTGAAGTTGGTTTATGAAAAACATGCAGTGTAAAACTATAGTTTTGTGCAATGTATCAACATGAACATTCTAGTTTCATCAATGGCTACCAGTCAAGATGACTAAAATGAACTTACATGTCCAGAGGCAGCATCACAGGAAGACCTTAGCCTCTGTCCAGCTTCTGGTTGGCCACTCTGTAGAACAAGATGCTAAACTAGACAGACCACTGGTTTGATATAGCAGGGCACCTTTCAGGTTCTTATGTTCTTAATCCTAGTTCACTGCCCAATGCCACCCTTACCATAATGCCAGCTGAGATTCCAGCTGGCAATGAAACCAGCATTTGTCAAGACAAGCCAGGATTTAAAATTTGTATCCAAGCCAAATCCTTGTTTCACAAACTAACAACCATGGTTTATGTTTGAAACAAGCCCAAGTTGCAAACTTTTTAAAATTCTTGCACTACTTCATTAAATGCTGTATAAACATAAGCCCTATAAAATGTATGGTTTCGTTAACATTTGCATTGGATGCAATTAATGATTTCAAATTTATTTAATCTGGCTTTATTAGAAATTATAAATTTTTACAGTGTGGTTCTAAATGGAGTTACACATTTCTAAGTCCAATGACTTCAGTGCATTTAGAAAGAAGCAACTTTCCTTGGGATGGTATTTAATTGTTTTATGTTCATGCCAGTTACTTTAGTTACAATTCAGGAGCTCACTTGATCATAAAGTTCCTTTAAAAAACAAACAAAAAACTGCCATACTTTGATGGCACTTTTTTGCCCTAGTCAGATGGACAATTAATTTAAAGCTTACAATTATCCTATTGCAAAAATACATATCACAATGCAATTTGCAACCAGCTGTTTGGTTTTTAGCTGTTCTGCAACACTTGTAGCATTTTTCCCTGGGATTCTATACATTTGGATCGTGTGTCATGCAAATATGTAGCGGGAGACTGTTTTGATGTGTGCTGACTGCTAGTAAAAATTTTAAGGGTTCAAGCTTTAATGGTTGGATGACATTTCTCTGATATGGAGCTAAATTCCTGTTCTGTCAAAGCCGCAGAAATGAGTAACAAGGGCTTTTCAAGTGTCCCTGTACAATCCCTTGAGCAAAGCAGGGTTGAGAGTACAGCTACAGTGTTCTGTGAGTCTCAAAGGAATAACAATAGTGTATGAAAGCACTATTTACAATTTGTTTTGTGTATCATCAGCAAAAAAAAAAAACCTTACATGAAGCAAAAAAAAAAGCCCCCCCCCCTTCATCTTCACCCTTAGGAACTAAAAAGCAATGGCCATGCAGTTTTGTGACAGGAGAGCTCTAAGGCTCTAAGAATTCCAGGGCCAAGCACAAATATGGCAGATCTCCCATACATATTTCCTTTGTTTACTGAATTCACCACATGTATTACAATAACCCAGCCAGGGAAGAAATAAGGCTGCAATTTTCAATAGTGCATGAAAAAAGGCAAGATACTAAAATAAAAGTAAAGAATGCAGAATAAATTTATATGGTGAACAGAAAAAGCACACCAGATATCAATTGTTGATTTCCTATAGACGCTTCTACCAGCCAGATTTCAGCTGCTGATAGTTACCTGACTGACAAAAACGTGCCTAAAAGCAGCAGAACTACCCATACTCTGGGTTTGGAACACCTTTTTCCGGATATATATTACACAATAACCAACATGCTATCATCTAGAATGGCATCTGAAATTTTAATCATATATGATCTTATTTATATGAATTGATCATATGCCATGCATGTTTTGAAAACAACCACCAAAAAAGTTTCCATAGAAACTTGCTAATAACAATTGCATAATATAATTGCATAATTATGAATACAGTTAAATTTACAATTTAACACTTGTGGTTAACTCATGCAGTTTTTTTGCAGACAAGATAGAACTTCATAGATAGCAAGTGGAATCCTGGCAAAAAAAACAAATGCCACAATCCAACAGGAAAAGAAGTGTACAGTAATGGAGGGCATGCATGCCTTTCCCAGGCTGAAAATCCGATCCAGGCATTTGAGATGCCAAGATTATTTAATACTACTACTAATAATAATAATACTTCCTAATAAGGAAGGAATCGGGAATTTGGAACTAGATTCCAGTCCTCATCCACACTGTTCTTGACCCCTAGCTTGGGTTAGAGTATCACATGATAAGGATCACATTATCACATAATAGTGATAATGTGATCATTATCCCATAATCAGTGCCATGAACACTAACTGGGTTCCACTAACAGGATTTCACATGCCTGATTTTTCTCAGATGGAAAGGCAGTTGAAATGTCAGTGTAATACTGGGTAAGTGTGATACTGGGAAGTACTACCATAGCTTGGCAAACACACATGCACAAGCACATACACACACTCACAATATTAATCTGCCTAACACCATAAGATCCACAAATGGACTGCTTCAGGTCTTCTGCCACTTAAAGATCAAAAACATAGAGAAAGCACCCAATTACCACATGCACATCAAGCAGCTCAAGCTCAATTAACCAAAGGTGCTCAAGGCTTTTTGGCAAGCATACCGCTTACGTCAAAAGTGCAATTGCACTTGGCAAATCTATATTTTTCCACCATGAAAGAGTGAGCGTTTTTCAAACTGCATATGATTCTTTTTTATCACTCCATGCTAAACAGATAGTGAAGTTTCAAGGAACAAAAGTTACAGAAAAATGGAGTCTGGGATATACAAAATGGGTTGCTTTAAAATACCTGTTAGTTCTCCCATGTCATTCAATGACCTGACCAGACCATCCATGCCTTCGAAGGATAATTGCTTCCACCACTGCACAGATGCAAAAGTGGCAAGAAGGCAAGGAAACAAAATTCTACTACCACAACTGTGCAGCACCAACACTGTTCAGTAACTGTTTGACTTGAACAGCAATGAAGCAAACGGATATGATGGTTGGCTCACAAGTGATCACAGTTGTTTGCTTGCCAATCTGTTAACCACTTAGCCTAACACACCTTACAGAGCTGCTGTGCTATCCAGTATAGAAATACACCAAGTTGCTGAGTCACAATCAGTCTTAATAAACATGGTTGGGCCCAGAAAGTGGGCCTATGGAATAGCTGAATTTGCAGTGGACATGTGTTGGAGTATGATCCATTTATACTTGTAAAAGTATAATATAGTTGCATGCAGCAACAGTATACATAAAATCTATATAGAATCTTTTTCAGCATAATACACCGAAAAGTGGGGTGACAGGTTTCAGCCCTCTTGGGTAAAAGGCAGTAAAGTAGGACTGCACTGAGTGCCGTGATGCATATTTTGGAGGAATTAAAGTAATGCTTTCATCACAGTTTTGGTGTGCCAGGAATCCTCCGATTGTTCACCTCCTTGGATGGGCAATCATTTTTCCAATCAAATTCAGTTATGTGACAGCCTCACAAAATGAGAACACACTTTCTCCCCTGACACTGAATTAATACTTTTGTCTCTATTTGCTCACTCTCCTTAAAAAAAAAAAAAAATCAATGATCCATGATGGTTCATTGCATCTAATGAAGGTTTCAGTTAAAAGGTGGACCACCTTTCAGTGCTCTAAATGGGTCTGAATCTCTGAATTATGGGTGTGGCTCCTCAGATTCTGAGAATATTAATTACTGAAGCAGATGCCAGATTCTTGCACGGTTCGCCCACAGATGTGTTCTGCGTACATCCCTCTGATCAAACCAGCCTCCACCTGATTCCAGTTTCTCAGGTGTACATTCAGCAGTAAAAGGTTTCTCTCTGGCATAGCAAGTTACCTTTCACTTTTACCCATCTAATGGTTTAATTCAACAAGGGGTTTAAACACACACAAATTTGAATGTATGGGACAGTTACACACATGTAATTGAAGGCAATAAGTCACTCAAGCTTAGAGGTGCCAAAGCCAGCATTGATGAAAATGTAGAGGTTCTTCCACAAACAAAAATTCATGAATAATTTAAAGACAAGCCACAGAACTAATAAAATCTGAGAGGAAAGAAAGCCAATTGCACAATTAAGGAGAAATGCAAAGCAAATATTTCCATCAGTTGAAACATCTGAGTAATTTCAACAGATGTAAAAAATAATCTGATCATAGTAGCATTTTCCCCCATTTCTCACACTTATAATTCAAACCAATGTAAGTGGGTCACTTAATCATGATCCAGGTATGTATGGATTTTATCCAAATATTTATCACAAGCATATTACCTCTGAGTTACCTGTGTGGCAAAGAGGAGCTTGAATTAGATTTGTTTAGACTTACACTAAAATATTGAAAAGTTTGGGATCAAAGATGTAAAAAATGGAGGTGATTTTTCAAACGTGTGTGTGTGCGTGTTAGAATGTGTGGGTGAATTATAACATCAGTGATAAAATAAGAACTGCATTCTGTAGGCATTTATTTAAAAACCTTATCTGAAGTACTTGTACCTGGCTACTTTTCAGCTCTACAATTTCAAAATTTTATTCCTGTGATTAATCCTCCCTTGCTGTGCTACAGACGGTTCAAATATGATGCTGATGTAAATAAATACTCAAAGAATACCTCAGCCAATCAGAGGAGAACACTGATCAAATGAACTTTTGAACCTTCCTCCACTGCACAAGGAGTGATAAACTTCTTCAAAACTGTAGCAAAAGAATACTTATCAAATTTAACCATTATTAATTTCAAGAGCATGTTCAGTTTGCAAAAGTATCTTTGTTTTTTGTTTTCCAATGCTTATTAATTGTATCAGATGCTTCATTTAGGTTGTTCAGGGTATTCAGGAAGACAATGGCTGAATGTTATTTCCAACCATTCAAGTTCAAACCCAGCAATCTTTCTGCCCTGGCTTTCAAATCTCTATTTACAATAGTACAATTCCATTTAGTGTAGGTACACTGAGTTTGGCTAAAATTGGCTTAGATCTAATACAAGCAAAATACAAATGCTATATTTAAGGCTATATACAAAATACACTTAAAATAAAACACTAACAGTGAAATCCTATGCAGGCTTTTTTGGAGAATAGGCCCCATTGAAAACAGCTGGACTACAGCAGATCTGATAGAAGCAGAAGGCAGGACACTAATCCTATGCACACCCCGTGTTAGTCTACCCCAGTGAAAATAAACAGCAGTCTTGTGGCACCTCAATTTTGATTCTAGTTCAAGTTTCCATAGACTATGTTAAGTCCGTGCTTAACAAAATAGCCAGAGAGTGATTCAGCAAAACTCAGGTTTATTTCAGCTCAACGATCAACTTCTCTGACACGGTACAACTTCTCTGATAGCCCGAACAGCTTCCCATTGCAGCTGCTCGGTATTTAAACATTCCCGGGTAATATAGCCATGCCTACTATACAGTTAAACAACCTATCAGGTTGAGACAATAAGGACCAATCAGGGTCTTTCCTGCTTATACACATTGAATCTGATTGGACGCAGTAGTCCTGAACTTCAATCCTTGTTCAAGATGAAGCTTAACATTGCTTCCTTATGAGATGATTCACAACCATCTTAATGCATTCTAGGCAGCACAGAATACATTACAAATCCCTCCCCCCTAAGCAAATACAATTATGAACAATCATAATCACTCAGGTAGGAAGGTGCACGGCGATTTCTCTGAGACCTACGAGGTGGACTAGGCTCAGGGCACATTTCAGTCAGTGGCACTCCATGGGACTCTGGGACCTCAGAGTCAGGAACACTTCCCTCTAAGTTTACTGGTTCGAGAGTAGGGGTCTGCCCTGCCTCTGGAACAGTACTGACGCCCTCAGGCCCGTCAGCACTCACCTCCGGTGGAGGTCTGGGAAGGTCCTCAGGGTCTGGGGATTCAGTTGGCAGCGCGTTGGGACGGCCAGTTGCCCACCGTTGCCTCAACTGATCTATGTGCCGACGCCACTTGCGTCCATCTGCAAGCTCGACAACATACATTCGTGACCCAACAATTTCAACAATAGTGGCTGGAAGCCACGAGTGACCACTTGCATAGTTCTTAGCATAGACCTTTTCACCTTTTACATACGTTCGTACCTTGGGGACTTCGGTTTGCTGTGTGGGCTTCAAATCATTCAGATCTGGATGCAACCGGTCAAACAAGGTTGTTAAACGTCGGCCCATCAGCATTTCGGCCGGACTGCGGCCTGTCGCTGAACA